>NW_006922219.1:481188-494498 GCF_000298275.1 Orycteropus afer afer | reverse complement strand
ATTTCCAGATAAGCAGAAATTAAGGGAATTTGTTAAAACCAGACCAACCTTACAAGAGATGCTAAAGGGAGTCCTTTGGACAGAGAAGCAACAACACCAAACAACAATTGACCATTAACACACATGATGAGGTAACCTGGAAACCAACCAGTTATGGAAGTATCCAAAGTAAATAAGCCTACAAGATTGTAAACAGGGAACCAGATACATCAATTGGCAAATGAGGACAACTACAAATCGAAAAGAGGGAAAACTTCTAGATTGTAGAGAAGTCAAGACAACTACAAGATAGAACACACTGTTCTAAATTTAGGAAGAAAACTATAAATCACAGGGTCATCTCAAAGAAAAATGACAAACCTTCACATCAAAATAAAAAAGATGACCAGCACAAATATTTAGCAAACACTAAAACAATAGCAACAAAGGAAGTGATAACACGATTCATAAACAAAACAAGCTCAGCATAGAAAATTATATGGAACAAAGAAATCGACACCATGACAAAGCACATAACAAAAATGACAGCAACAAATTCGTATTTACTGATGATTTCGTATCTGGCAAGGGACTTATCTCTAAGATTTACAGAAAACTCCAACACCTCAATAACAAAAAGACAAACAATCCAATTAAAAAATGGGCAGAAGACATGAATAGACACTTCACCAAGGAAGCTATTGAGGTGGCCACCTAATACATGAAGAGATGCTCATGATCATTGGCCATCAGAGAGATGAAAATCAAAGTAAGAATGAGATTTTACTCATTGTAAAATAAAACCACAGAAAAGATTGTCGAAAATTTGCTGGAAGAGAATTTCAACCATCTCACCCCAGACTGATGATAAGATTCAATGAGACAGAAAATAACAAATGCTGGCGGTGATGTGGAGAGATTGGGACTCCTATACACTGCTGGTGGGACTGTGAAGTGATACAATCACTATGGAAAGCAGTATGGTGATTCCTGAGAAAGCTGGAATGGGAGATACCATTTGACCCAGGAATCTCATTACTAGGTATATATCCTAGAGAGGTGAAAGCCAGGACAGGAGCAGATATATGCACACAAATGTTCATCACAGCACTATTTAGAATAGTAAAAAGATGGAAACAACATACGTGCCCATCAGCGGAAGAGTGGATGACTAAACTCTGGCACACACAGACAATGGAATGCTATGCAGCACTAAAGAATGTCAAGTCTGCAAATCACTGCATAATATGGATGAACTTGGAAGACATTATGCTGAGTGAAATAAGTCAATCACAGAAGGACAAATATAGTATTAGTTTGTTGTTTTGGAGGGTCAAGGAAAGGTTTATATATGGAGGGAAACTTTGTTGGTTGCCAAGGGTGGGAGGGGAGGGGAGGGAACACTGCAAAAAAAAAAAAAAATGCACTGACCCATGGTGCTTTAGTGTATTTCCTCCCTGTGCATGAATTATATTTCAATAAAAATGCATTAAAAAAAAGAAAAGAAACAATCCGGACTATGGTTAACTTGGAAGTCTCTGTTGCTTGTTCATTTGTTTTCTGTTTCCATAAATACAAGTTTCTCTAAATCTAATGATCCTCTTCCCCCTTCTAAAACTTAACCCTTTTTCACATTTACCTATTATGACATGGTATTTGTTAATATATGCAAAAATGAATTTCCTATACCAAAAATGGGGAAGAAAAAATAATCCCTAGTTTGTAATAGTCAGTTTTCTCTAATTTTTCTAAATAACTTAGTAATTCAAAATTAGTGTCCTTTCAGGACTCTTTAAATAAAATTATATAGAGAAAATAAACTTGATCGTTCAAATCGAATCAAGAATACAGGTTTTTCCAATATGCATTAAAACCGAGATTTAATCATTCTCCAAACCTTAGAGAAGTTAGCACTTTTAAAAAAAAAAATTTTAAGAGTTTGTTTTACATTCAACATTAAGTGTACATTTAGTTTCACTCCCCATTTACCATGCCCAATCCTAACCCAGTTTCCTCCCTCCCTTCCCAGTAACCTCCCCCACCCCAGTGCCCCTCATAGTTATGCACTCCTGTTTGTCCTGCGTTTCCTCCATGTGAATGTTGCCCCTCTGGTGCCGCATGGTCGATTGCTCCAAGGGATGCATTTCCATAGAATATGTGGGTGAGTCACCCTGGGTTGAGTGGTCTGCATGTATATCTTGTTTACTATTGGATTGGGAGCCAGGCTTTGGGAGTGAGCTTTATTCCAGGCCCAGAATGTATCCCAGGACCATGGTATTGGCAGTCTCTTTGCTATAGTGATCTGTGCTGCAATGAACATAGGTGTGCGTATGTCTGTTCATGAGCTGTCTCTCACATCTTTAGGATATATTCCTAGTAATGGAATTGCTGGGTCAAATGGTATTTCTATTTTCAGTTTTTTAAGGAAATGCCATACCATAGGCCACAATGGTTGTATCATTTTACAATCCCACCAGCAGTGCACAAGAGTTCCAATCACTCCACAACCTCACCAACATTTGTTTTTATGTCCTGTTGAACTTTGCTATTATTGCTGGGGTGAGATGATATCTCATCATTGTTTTGATTTGCATCTCTCTAATGACTAATGATCATGAGCAATTTCCATGTATTTGTTGGCCGCCAGTATATCATCTTTGGTGAAGTGTCTCTTCAAGTCTTTTGCCCATTTTTGAATTGGGTTGGTTGTCTCTTTGATGTTGAGGTGATGAAGTTTTCTATAGATTTTGGAGATAAGTCCTTTGTCAGATATGTCATAGGCAAATATGGGGTAAGGTATGGGTCTTGTTTCATTTTTCTGCTAATGGATATCCAGTTTTGCCAGCACCATTTGTTAAAGAGGCCATCTCTTCCCCCATTTAATGCGTTTTGGGCCTTTGTCAAAGATCCGCTGTCCATAGATGGATGGGTCTATTTCTGGACTTTCCATTCTGTTCCATTGGTCTATCTGTCTATCACTGTACCAATACCATGCTGTTTTGATAACTGTGGCTGTATAGTAGGTTTTAAGATCCAGGAATGTGAGACCTCCCACTTTGTACTTCTTCTTCAGAAGTGCACTGCTTATCCAAGGTCTCTTTCCTTTCCATGTGAAGTTAGTAATTGGCTTTTCTATGTCCTTAAAAAATTTTGTTGGTATCTGGATTGGGATTACATTAAATGTGTAGATTGCTTTAGGTAATATTGACATTTTCACAATATTCAGTCTACCTATCCATGACCAAGGCAGGTTCTTCCATTTATGTAGAACCCTTGTCTCCTGTAGTAGGGTTTTATAGTTTTCTTTGTATAGGTCTTTTATGTCTCTGGTAAGATTTATTCCTAGATATTTTATATTTTTAGTAGCTATTGTAAATAGTATTGTTTCCCTTATTTCTTTATTGGAGGTCCCTTTTTTGGTATAGAGGAATCCAACTGATTTTTTTATGTTGACCTTGTATCCTGCCACTTTGCTGAACCTCTATTAGTTCCAGTAGTTTTTTTTTAGTCTCTTGGGTTTTCTATGTACAGGATCATATTGTCCACAAATAGAGATAGCTTTACTTCCTCTTTGCCAATTTGGACACCTTTTATTTCTCTTTCTTCCCTTATTGCCCTGGCCAGAACTTCCAATACAATGTTAAATAGAAGTGATGATATAGGGCTTCCCTCTCTGGTTCCCATTTCTAAGGGCAATGTCTTGAGTCTTTCTCCATTAATAATGATGTTGGCTGTTGGCTTTGCACATATAGCTTTTATTATGTTGAGGAATTTCTCTTCTATCCCTATTTTGCTGAGAGTTCTGAACAGGAACGGGTATTGGATTTTATCAAATGCCTTTCCTGCTTTGATTGATATAATCACCTGGTTCTTTTGTTTTGTTTATGTGTTGGATTATGTTGATTTTCTGATGTTGAACAGAACAACATGTTCTGCATACCCAGTATGAATCCCATTTGGTCAGAATGTATTATTATTATTATTATTATTATATGTTGTTGGGAGTCTGTTGGCTAGGATTTTAAGATTTTTGCATCTGTTATCATGAAGGATATTGGTCTGTAGTTTTCCTTTTTAGTGGTGTCTTTCTCTGGTTTTGGTGTTAGTGTTATTCTTGCTTCATAAAATGAATTTGGGAGTATTCCATCTTTTTCTATGTTCTGGAATAGCTTGAGTAGTATAGTTGTCAACTCTTTGCTGAATATTTGGTAAAATTCTCCAGTGAAGCCATTAGGGCCAGGACTTTTCCTTGTAGGGAGGTTTTGTTTTGTTTTGGTTTGGTTTGTTATGACCCATTCAATTTCTTCTTTTGTTATAGGTCTGTTTAAGTATTCTGTCTCTGAGTGGGATAGTTTAGGTATGTCTTGTGATTCTAGAAATTTCTCCATCTCTTCTAGGTTCTCAAATCTTTTGGAGTATAGTTTTTCATAATATTCTTTCCATATCTTTTTATTTCAGTTGGTTCTGTTGTGATGACACCCTCTTCATTTACTTTTCTTTTGTTAGATCTGCCAATGCTTTGTCTATTTTGTTAATCTTTTCAAAGAACCAGCTTTTTGTTTTGTTGATTTTCTCTATTTTTTTGTTTTCTGTTTCATTTATTTCTGCTCTGATCTTTATTATTTCCTTACTTCTAGATACTGTAGGATTCTTTTGTTCTTTCTCTAATTGTTGGAGTTATTGAGTTAGACTGTTGATTTTGTTTCTTTCCTCTTTTTTGATGTATTCATTTATTGCTGTAAACTGACCTCTGAGTACTGCTCTCCCTGTGTTCCATAGGTTTTGGTATGATGTATCTTCATTGTCATTTGTTTCTAGGAATTTTTTTATTTCACTTTTTATTTGCTCTATTACCCAGTAGTTTTTGAGCAATGTATTGTTCAACTTCCACATGTTTGATGTTTTTCCCTTGATCTTCCTATTATTAATTTCTAATTTTATAGCATTGTGGTCCAAGAAGATGCTTTGTACTATTTCACTGTTTTTTAACTTATTGAGGCTTGTTTTATATGACCCATTCTGGAGAAGGATCCATGTGCACTGGAGGAGAATGTGAATTGTGCTTTTGTTGTGTGGAATGCTCTATATACGTCTATGAGGTCGAGTTGGTTGATTGTGTTGTTGAGTTCTTCTGTATCTTTGTTGATTTTTTTTCTAGTTGATCTGTCCCTCCTTGAAAGTGGTGTGTTAAAAAGTCTCCTACTACTATTGTAGAGTTGTCTATTGCCCCTTTTAATTCAATTAATATTTGCTTCATGTATTTTGGAGCACTTTCATTGGATACATAAATATTTATTATCATAACATCTTCTTTGTCAATTGATCCTTTCGGTGTCATATCGTGTCCTTCTTTGACTCTTATGTTGTTTTCACCTTAAAGTCTATTTTATCAGAAATTAATATTGCCCCTCCTGTTCTTTTTTGGTTACCATTGGCTTGGTATATTTTTTTCTACTTCGTAACTCTTAATTTGCTTTTATCTTTGTGTCTAAGGTGGGTCTCTTGTAGGCAACATATTGATGGGGTCTTCTTTTCTTATCCAGTCTGCCACTCTCTTTCTCTTGATTGGTGAATTTAGTTCATTCACATTGAGTGATAGATATGAATTGATTGTTGTCATTCTATTGTGTTTTTTTGTCGTGTTGTTGGTGTTTCCTTGGGCCATATGCTTTTCTGTGGTGAGTTCAATTTATTGTCAAGTGCTTCCTCTCTTTTCTTCTTTATTGTTGGTGTTGTGGTTATTAAGTCCATATGTTTTCCTTCCTTCTGGATTTGCTTTGGGAGATGTTAATTCTCTCTGTGGTTACCTTGGAGTGAATTCTTGTCTCTACATTTTTAAAACAGTGCATTCTGTGAAGACTTTGTCCTGTTTTCCTCTCCATTTGGAAATTTGTACCTAGAAGTTTTATTCCCTCTACTAGGTTAGTTGCTGTTGCCGTGTGCTGATTGACTTCCTTGGTTTTTAGTGTACATTATTTTGTGGTCTTATTTTGAGTTCCTATTTCTGATTTGGTTTTAATGTTTATGTCACATATCCTGATTTTGTTGATCTCTGTTATGAGTTCTCTATTGGAAGGACTTCCTTAAGCATTTCTTGTAGGTTTGGTCTGGTTTTCACAAAATCCCTTTATTTCTGTTTGTCTGAGAATGGCTTGATTTTGCTCTCATATTTGTTGGGCAATTTGGCTGGATATAGGATTTTTGGTTGGAAGTTCTTTTCCTTCGTTATTTTATATATGTCATCCCATTGCCTTCTTGCCTTCATGGTTTCTGCTGAGTAATCAGAGCTCAGCCTAACTGTTTGATTATTATAAGTAATATTTCTTTTGTCCTGGGCAGCTCACAAAATTTTTTTGTCTTTGATTTTGGAGAGTTTAATTATAATACGCCTTGGAGTTTTTCTCTTGGGCTATATCCTTATGGGGTTCTATGAGCTTCTTGGATGAATGTCTTTTCTTCTTTCATGATATGGGGGAAGTTTTCTGTTAGCAGGTCTTCCACAATTTTCTCAGTGGTTCTGTCCTCCTCTTCTTGTTCTGGAATTCCAATGAGGCATGTTGTTTCTTTTCATGTCATCCTATATAACTCTTAGGTTCTCTTCATTTCTCTTAAATCTTTGTTCTGATTTTTCTTCATACAGTCTGGTATCCTGGGCTTTGTCTTCTAGTTGGGAAATGCATTCTTCAGCCAGTACTATCCTACTCTTTTGTGCTGCCTCTGTGTTGTATAATTCTGTAATTGGGTATTCATCTTCTGGATTTCTACCTGCTGTTTTTGTATGAGTTCTGATTGTGCATTAATCTTGTTATTTTGTTCTTAAATAGTTTTCCTGAGTTCTTCCAGGGAATTGTCTCTGTTCTCCTTCCTTCTGTTTGGGGTTTCCTTAGGCTCTTGTAGAGCTCTATAAGCATACCTTCTAAATTCCTTCTCAGATAATTCTATTGCCTCCTCTTCCTCCATATTTAATGAGACCTTTGTTTGGGGTTTTACTTCTAATGCCTTGTTTTTTGTTTGTTTGTTTGTTTTGAGGTTGCCTGTTGTTTCCTAGGCATTTTGAGGTTGTCTTTAACTGTTGGTTATGTATTAATTTGTTTTCTCTTGGTTTTATGATTTAATATTTTGAAAAGGTGGAGCTGGTGTATTTATTTATTTATTTATTTATCTTTGGCTATTGATTCAAGTGTACTGAGTTGCTCTGCAGTTTTCTTTGTGATGATGGAGTCACTGTGTAGAATGTGCATGCAGGTCTCTGTCATAAAAGCAAGTCAACACTTTTCAAAACTGGTAAGAATCAGTATCATTATTGTCAGGGGGGAAGAAAAGAGGAAATTGATCAATTGATTGAGATACTGTCTGGAATTCAAAAGAGAATTAAAAAATTAGATTCTCAACAAGGCAATTAATACTGGTTTTCTCTACCTTATATATGTTTGTTAGTATCAAATGAGGTAATGTGATGCTGAAAATTAACTAGAGATTATTTTCATAGAATGTAAGTAATGATCATAATACTTTCAAAGTAACAAGAAGTAGCAAAATATATTAGAAGAGACAAAGTCTGAATGTTAGGCAATCTGAGTTACTGTCCTTACAGTCAGCATTCATAAAGTGAAGCAATTTAGCTATGTTCTTTTCCTCTAGTCTCTTCCCTCTGGAGACTAACAGATAAACTTATGGCCTTTTCATAAATTCATTCAAAAATATTTTCTAAGCCCCTGCTCTGTGGCAGGGCATTGCTCAGGCACTTGGGATATACATCAGTGAACAACAGTTGGAGGGAAGACAAGCAAAAATCAATGCATGATAAATTACATAAAGGGATGCATGCTATGGAAAAAACAAAACACAAGAGTATGAGAAAGATGTGGGGTACAGGTTACCATTTTAAATAGAGCAATTAGGTTAAACAGCACTGAGAAGGTGACCAAAGCAAATTGTAACTGTTCCTTCTGTATCCCCTTGCACCACCCCAGAGGTGACTTCCTACAGATACTTCCTATACATGACAATAGCTTCTGTCTCTGCTCAAGGGTATTATCTAATAGCGGGATCTGTGCTGGGTAGGCCAAAAGTGCCAAGGGGGAATGCCCTTGGAAGCAACCCCAAACAGTGATTAAACCAAAAGCCAAACTCACTGCTGTCAAGTCGGATCCGACTCATAGTGACCCGTCCTTGAGTTTCCGAGGCAGTATCACCATGGAAGTAGATTGCCCAACCTTCCTCCTGAGGAAGTGGCTGGTGGGTTTAAACTGCCAGCTTCTGGTTAGCAGTCAAATGCCTTAGGCACTACACTACCAGAGCTCCCAAACAATGATTAGTGGATAAATATTCAATCAAAAAGGAAAAATACTGTATAAGAGACCATTATTATAAAAAGTTAAGATTTTCACACAGAAACAAACATTCTTTGATGGTTACCAGGGATAGGAGGGGAATGGAAGGTAAATCCCTAACTAGGCAGTTAGTAATGGAGGTTAAGGGAAAGGCAATATACAATAATGGGACAGTAGCATAGCATGAGTAATAGCAAAAGAAATCACTGGGAAGTGCACAAGAGAAAACACAACAAAAGTAAATACTGTCGCACACCCAATCCTGCAATAATGTTAAAAACAAGCATCTACATGAAGAGGAAGAAAGCCAAGCTGAACTGATGTTGGAATTTGAATGGAAGTAACCAAACTACATACAGGTTTGGCAGAGAATATTTCTACACATATATTTGTGCAGTAAATACATCCAAGGATACTGTAGAGCATACAGGGGGAAAAAGTTCTGAAACTCCTTTGTTATAATCCAATACAAAGAGGTGAAAATTAAAAAAAAAAAAAAAAATCCCATCAACAGATGAATGTATAACCAAACTGTGGTACATACACACAATGGAATACTATACAACACTAAAGAATAACGAAGAATCCATGAAACCCCTCATAATGTGGATGAACTTGGAGGATATTGTGCTGAGTGAAATAAGTCAGTTACAGAAGGACAAATATTATATGAGTCCACTGTTATAAAAAGGAGCTCTGGTAGTATAGTGCTTAAAGCACTTAACTGTTAACCAGAAGGCTAGAGATTCAAACCCATCAGCCACTCCTCAGAAGGAAGGTTAGGCAATCTACTTCCGTAGTGATACTGCCTCGGAAACCCAAGGAGGGATCGTTACGAGTCGGATCTGACTCGATGGCACATTACAACAACAACATTATAAAAAGGAAAGGTTTAAATATGGAAGGAAATTTTCTTTATTGGTTACCAGGGATAGAGGGAAGAGGAGGGAAAAACTGCTAGATAGGTAAGAGACAAGTATTGATTTGGGTGAAAGAAAAGGCAATGTACTAAAAACGAGTGACTGGCACAATAACACTAATGAAAAGGAACACATGGAGAGGTGCGTAAGGGCTACAAACAACAAACATGAACACTTTTACATACACAATCCTGCATTATCAGTAATACAAACATTAATCTATGGGGGATACATAGGTAGACAGGCTAAATGATCAGGTATGTCTAGGAAAAAGGGAATATGTCTATGACCATATATAAGTTTGGCAGATGACATTTCTACATACGTATTTGTATGTGCTATTAAGAATATCCAGGGAGCTCTGGTAGCATAGTGCCTAAGGCACTTGACTGCTAACCAGAAGGCTGGCGGTTCAAATCCACCAGCCACTCCTCAGAAGGAAGATGGGGCAATCTACTTTCATAGTGATACTGCCTTGGAAACCCAAGGAGGGGTCACTATGAGTTGGGTCGGACTTGAAGGCACATAACAACAACAACAACAATTAAGAATATCCATGTATATAATAGAACTAATGGAGGCAAAATTATGATAGCTTCTTAGCCACGGAAAAACACTTTGAGGGAGTGAATCCCTGAGCCTGTGGGCTCTGAACCATGGTTGTGGGGGATGGTAAGCTCAATTGGCATAACATACTACACAAAAACATCATTCTACATCCTGCTTGAGTGAATAGTGATGGGTCTTAAAAGCTTGCAAGTGATCATCTAAGATGCTATTATTAGTTTCTCCTGTCCAGAGAAAAGAAGAATGAACAAAGTCAAAGACTCAAGGAAACAATTGATCCAAAAGTCTAATGGGCCACATGAACTATATCCTATACTATCAGGAGACCAGAAGAACTAGATGGCCCGTGGCTACAACTACCAACCCCTCTGATTAGGATCACAATAGAAAGTCCTGAACAAAGAGAGAGGACAAAACATGTAGAACAAAATTGAAAAACAAAAAAGACCAGATCCCACTATGAGTCGGATCCAACTCGATGGTAGTGAGTTTGTTTTTGTTTGGTTTTTACTGGTCTTACAGATACTAGTGGAACCCCTGAGACTATGACCCTTAGACACTCTCCAAGCCTGGAATTGAATTTACCCCCAGGGATCAACTGTCAGCCAAACAAAAGACAGGCCTATAAAGTGAATAATAACACCCACCAGGGAGGAATGTATTTCTCAATACAGTTCATCTTACAAGACCAAAAGGACAACATTTGCCCAAAAACAACGCTCACAAGGCAGGAAGGGGCAGGACAAATGGAAACGGAGAACCCAAGGAGGAAGTGGGGAGAGTGCTGTTATACTGAGGGGATTGCAACCAATGTCACAAAACAAAATGTGTATAAATTGTTGAATGAAAAACTAATATGCTCTGTAAACTTTCACACGAACTGAAAAGAAGACAAAAAATAAAGATAAAGACTCAGAGAGGTTATATGATATACCCAAGAGCACTACAAAGCCAGAACTTAAACCCAAGCTTTCTTTCTCTGAGGTATATTTTTCTATGTTCACACAGGCTTTAAAAGAAGGTGAGACCCTCTCTGCCAGTTTTAAAACTAGTAAAATAAACCTAGTTGTCTTAGTTATCCAGTATTGCTATAACAGATATACCACAGGTGGGTGGCTTTTAAAAGCAGAAATTATTCTCTCACAATGTAGGAGGTGTTCTGGTTACTTAGTGCCTCTCTGACAAGAATATACTACACATGGGATGGCCTTAACAAACAGGAGTTTATTCTTACAATTTGGAGGCTTTAAGTCCAAGTTCAAGTGCCAGGCTCTAAGGGCTGGGTGAAAGCGCCTCAACCTTGGGGTCCAGCTCTGCCTCCTGCTCCCGGCCCACTGAAGCTAGAGCCATTTCTTCACTCAGACAGCTGCTGGCTACTGAGGCTGAGAAGCCCCAAGGTTGACAAGTCAAAAGGCACAGTCCGGATGTTACCAAACCACATGGCAGGCCATTAACTTAAGTCCATTGTAAGTCCCAAGATTGGCAGAGCATAGTAAGCTGCTGAGCAATGACATGGCAACATGCAGGGTCCAGCCATGCCATAGGCCAGAGACCATTCTCAAAGCTTCACCTTATATACACAAAGCAGACCACATCCCAAAAGCAGCTACTCAGCTGCTTGTGGTAGATCCCACCATGGAGTTGATTGCCAGTCTCATCATGGGGAATAACTACCACCAGCTGCCCAGCTACTCAACTAGGCCCAGCCAAGTTGACACACAAACTGAACTACCACAGGAGGCTAGAAGTCTGAATTCAAGGGAAGGCATGCTCTCTTTGTCAGCTCTGAGGGAAAGTCCCTGTCATCAATCTTCCCCTGGGTCTAGGAGTTTCTCAGTGCAGAGACTCTGGGTCCAAAGTGCGTGCTGTCCTCCCAACTCTTCTTTCGTGGTGATAGGAAGTTCTCTATCTCCACTTGCTTGTTTAAGCTCTTTTTTTTTTTTTTAATCTCAAAAGAGACTGATTTGAGATTCAATCTAATCTTAACTGCTGCTAACCCTGCCTCATTAACAACATAGAGGTTAGGATTTAAAACACATAGAATAATTACATCAGATCACAAAATGGAGGACAATTACATAGTACTAAGAATCATGACCTAGCCAAACTGACAGGTATTTTTGGTGGTCACAATTCAATCCATAACACTAGTTTCATAGATTTCTTCATATTGACTAAGATACCTTATCTCTTATTCTATCGAGTAGCCCTATCCTCAGGAAGATGGAGACTTCCGCAGAAGATTACACAAATTAACAAACTGTCACAAATAACCTGATTTGAGGATGCTATTGTGATTCATAGGAATTAAGAATTAAACATGATAGGATTTTGGCAATCTTGGTATTCTTATGTATGACTGTAGCAGTTTACTCAAGGTTAATTTTGTAAAACTTCAAGCTGGAATTTTCATGAGCTGGTTGGTGCCTGCTCTGCTCACAGGTCTATTCCTGCCTGACTGAGAGGATGGTGGTGGCCAGTGCTCTAGTAATACAGGGACTTTTAAAGAAACTCCTGGGGAAGTATGTTCTACCTAAGGTGTTTGGCCTATAAAAACACAACACTACCCACTGATCAAAAGCAAGCAAGCATTTCTTTAACTGCCTTGTACTTGGTTTATTCTCTTCCTGCTGCTGCTGTATTGGCTCTACCCTTGCTTCTCAGCACTGAGTTTTCTGAGCTCTCAGCCTCAACCGGATGAACTTAGTTTTGAAAACATTCTTTTTCCAGCAGACCAGGTAAAATTGACCCAGAACTCAAGAAGATGCTCTCAATCCAAGGCAATAATACTCTGAAATCAAAGGAAACCTGTGGAGAAGATAATGGGAACTTCTGTGAAATTTCTTTTGGACTGTGACTAGAGTATTTTTCACATTATCAATAAAGCTTATAAAGGAAGTGCTAATCCATTAGGTTTTCAGAGATCCTTCTTAACTATAATGTTGGGAAGAGAAAGAGCCATAGAATTGAACATATATCTTGCATATAGAACCTGATGTTTTTATTCGTTTACGGATCCCTGGGAATGTAATATAGTTTGTTTTAAAGAGGTATATGATAAGCGCCAGACTGGTTTAATTGATTTGCTACATTCTTTTGCAGAGTACTTTATAACTGTGGTTGTTATGGGCCCTTGAGTCCTCTTGGATTCATACCCACCCCACCTTGGGTTTCTGAGGTGGTATCACTACAGAAGTAGATTCCCCAACCTTCCTTCCGAGGAGTGGCAGGTGGGTTTTAACTGCCAGCCTTCTGGTTAGCAGTCAAGTGTCTTAGGCACTACACCACCAGAACTCCCACCTTATAATTTGTACTCTGAAATTAGCTTTTGAAAGAAATTTTGGCTAACTTGCCACCAAGCAGAAAAATTGGGTGTCTGCATCTGCACAGCCCCAATTTTATATATATGTTGTTGTTGTTGTTGTTATGTGCCATGGAGTGGACCCGACTCACAGCAACCCCTCATTGTGTTTCCAAGGTGGTATCACTACGGAAGTAGATTGCCCAACCT
>NW_006922219.1:451734-480753 GCF_000298275.1 Orycteropus afer afer | reverse complement strand
AGTGGTAGCATAGTGCCTAAGGCACTTGACTGCTCACCAGAAGGCTGGCGGTTCAAACCCACCAGCCACTCCTCGGAAGGAAGGTTGGGCAATCCTACTGCCTCGGAAACCCAAGGAGGGGTCGCTATGAGTCGGGGTCGACTCCACGGCAAACAACAACAGTAGTTTCTAGAGAAGCTCTGGTGGTGCAGTGCCTGAGGCAATTGACTGCTAACTAGAAGCCTGGTGGTTCAAACCCACCACCACTCCTCTGGAAGGAAAGTTGGGCAATCTACTTCTGTAGATATGGCCTTGGAAACTCAAGGAGGGGTCCCTATGAGTCGAACAACTCAATGGCAATAAGTTTGTTTTCGGTTTGGAAATCATTCCAAAATTACTCCCTGCCCCCTTCAGGGTCTGAATATCCTATGAATATATTCCAGCAGAACAAGTCTTTTTTTTTTTTTTTTTTAACCAACTTCATCTTTTTTCAGACACCAGTCTCACAGGTTTTAGTCCTGCCACAGGGAGAGTGGCTGCCTCTCACCCAGGACAGGTTGACACCCCGGATCACCTTCATCTTGGGCATCCTTTGTCTTTCTCTTATGCTGGCTCCCCTGTTTCCTGGATACCATGTGCTCTTCTTTTTGTGCTTTTCTCCATCATTTTTCATTTCCATTTCCTCTAGTAGTGTCCTAGAATGATAAATGATAAATCCCAACCATCTGAAAATGTCTTTAGGCTACCCTACCATTTACGTGGAAGAAGACTTCACATTTTGGCTTGTTATTGAATCCTGAGTTGAGCATTTTTTTTTTTTTTTTTGACATATTGGAAGCCATTGCTTCTATATCTTTTAGCTTTAAGATGCTCTTTTTTTTTTGTTGCTGGATGTTTTCAGTATTTCTTTTCTACCCTCTTTCAAAAATTCCATTGTGATGTACTCTCAGTGTGAGTCTATGGTCATTAACTATAGTAAGAATTTGTACACTTTTGTCTGTAAATTCTAAGATAATTTTTTGAATTATTTTAAAATTATTTCTTATATGCATTTCTGTTTAAACTTGTATTATGAAGATGTTGGAATTTCTTGATAGGTAGTTTAATATTTTTATAGTTCTTCTCTCTTGTGCATAATCATTTTTCCATTTAGTAGGAGCTCTGGTAGCATAGTGCCTAAGGCACTTGACTGCTAACCAGAAGGCTGGTGGTTCAAACCCACCAACCACTCCTCAGAAAGAAGGTTGGGCAATCTACTTCCATGGTGATACTGCCTTGGAAACCCAAGGAGGGGTCGCTATGAGTCAAGTCCAACTCAACGGCACATAACAACAACAACACTATTTTGTGAAATTTTATGTATTTTCACTCAGTTTATCTACAGATTGTTCATTTCTATGACTGTATTTTTAATTTCCACCAGCTATTTCTTATTCTCTGACTAGATATAATTGTATATAATTTTCTTATTTCATAATTTTAATATGTTTTTGAAATAATTATGGGATAGCATTTTATATTTCTGATTTTGTAGTTGCCATAAAAAGCATTTAACTTGCCTATAGTCAAAACTTCCATCAATTCATCAATTTTTTTTTTATATAGTTCTTGGATCATACTTAGGGAATATTTCACTTCACAAGTGTAAAAATTTCAAGTATATTTTTATATAGGTACAGATGATGTGGAGAAAAGGATCTGAGAATCAAGGCAAATAAAACTATTTGAATTTTGGAGAAAGGGAAATAATAAGTAAATGTTGTTGTTGTTGTTATGTGCCGTCGAGTCGTAAGTAAATAGGTAAAAAAAAAATTCTAAGGTTATGCAATTCTAATCTTTAATCTCTTGTTTCATAATTTTAAAAACATATCTGCAAGTGCTACAGGGCATTTGACATCTGTGTACTATCAGTAAGCATATTCCTATGAATAAGTGAAGACTTATTTCCTCCTAATATTAAAGAAAACAATAATGCCAAGACTCTGAATGAAATACAAAAATAGATTTGTACTGGTGATGGCATTTTTGAACATTTGTAATCTTGAGGTGATAAATCACATTTTTGTTACTGTCTGTACACTCTAGTTCTTAAATACCTATTAATTAAACTTTTATGGGCACTTTGCATTTTAAGAATCTGTCTAAGACACAAATAGACAACTCCATGGCTTCTCAATAAAGATAATTTTAATATACTTCAATCTACAAATCACACAATATCTTTTAGGGGAAATATTAAGAATTCCAAGCATATGGTAGTTACTATTCAGGTGTGGCTCTTTAAATTAATAAAGTAAAATTAAAAATTCCACCTACTCTGTTGCAGAAGCCACATTTCAAGTGCTCGATAGCCACACATGACTAGTGGCTACTGTATTGGACAGCACAGTTATACAATCCCTTTATAACAGAAAGTTCTATTTACGGGACTGCTCTTGATGGTTTATGGACCTCAAGCCAGGTGCCTTATGAATTTATGTAAGAATTTATTATATGATTTTTATATTTGAATTTATTATTTCTCAGACAGACTGCATCAGATTTCCAACTGTCTGGGATATGGAGATACATTAAGCTGGTGAGTAACAAAACCAAAACAGATTATGAGTTGATGTCTATCTGGTGCCTTTAAGCAGAAATATTTCCAATTCCAAAAGGGAACCTGTTTTCTGACTAATGACACTCTGACGCATTTCCAGTGGGCAAATTCTCTTCCAGAATAGCCCATAGGAAGAGGCTTGAGCTAAGTTTTGGGAAGCAGAATCCAGCTCAGGGAGAGGGATTGCAGAAAGTGAAGAGAAGGCAAAGAGTTAAGGGATTCCTGGTTTATTCAAAACAGCAATTCTCAAATTCCAATCTGTGGAACTCTTGGAGTCACTGAGATCCTTTCACAAAATCTATGAAGCCAAATTTTTTTTTATAACATTACTGAGCAATTACTAGTGTCTCTCACTGTGATGGTATTTGCACTGAGGTAATCAGCTGGAAGCTTATCAAGAATCAAGTCTGTATCATCAGACTGCAATTGTATTCTTCACCATCGCCACCTTGCAGGAAAATATAAAATAAACCAGCTTCTCTTAAAAATGTACTGAGTAAAGCATTAAAAGTTATTAGCTTTATTAAATCACTATCCTTAAGTCCACATCTTATATCCTATGTGATAGAATGTTGTTGTTGTTGTGTGCCATCCATCGGCCCCGACTCATAGCGACCCCTCCTTGGGTTTCCGAGGCAGTATCACTACGGAAGTAGATTGCCCCATCTTCCTTCCGAGGAGTGGCTGGTGGGTTTGAACCACCAGCCTTCTGTTTAGCAGTCAAGTGCCTTAGTCACTATGCTACCAGAGCTCCCATGTGATAGAATAGGAAATTTATATAAAGCATGTCTCCTACATTCCAAAGTATAATGCTTGTCTCAAGGAAAATAATTTATATGAGTTGAACAAGCCTCTTTTTTTATGTAATGTCATTTTTACTTGAGAGAAGGAATGACAAATTATCTTGGATATTTTGGCACTTTCTCAAAAATGAACAACTAGTAAGCCTGTCACTTCAAGGAAACCAGTTGGCAGTACTGTATGGAATCTCTCAAAAGATTAGACTATTGGAAAACTTGTATTCACCACAAGTTTGATGGCTTTCCAAAATTTACAAATTTTTCTGCTGGGATCAGTCGTAATACCAACAAAGTGACTTTTTAATATTTTGTGATGAAATGTGTCGACATTGGAAGATCTGCATATCTACATACTCAGTACACTAATGTATCACTATTAAAAAAAATCTCACTCATTAGTACAAGATTCATTCAATGTTCAAGAAGGTTTCAATGAACAGACTATGAAATATTCAATAACAGGATTTCCGATTGCAACTAACCTCTAAGAAACTACCACTTATGTAGCTTTAAGTGAAGTACCTAAGATGAACATTCACCACTAGTTGGAAAGGCGATTAGAAATACTCTTCCCTTTTCCAACTTCCTATTTGTGTGATGCTGTATTTTTTTTTTTTTTTTGTACAGACCTCATCCTAAATAGGGAGCTCTGGTGGCCTAGAGCGTAAGGCATTTGACTGCTAATCAGAGGGCTGTTGGTTCAAACCCACCAGCCACTCCTCGGAAGGAAGACTGGGCAATTTACTTCCGTAGAGATACCACCTCAGAAACCCACGGAAGGGTCACTATGATTCCGGTTCGACTTGATGGCAGTGAGTTTGGTTTGGTTTGTCATCCAAAGTAACAGATTGAATGCAGAAGCATGTATGAAAATCCAGAAGTATTCTACTGACACAGACATGTAAAAATGTAAAATGATCTCTTTTCTCTACATTGTTTTATTTTGGAAAATATTTTTCATGCAAATATAATATCTCTGTTAACGTTTAATGGGTTATTAATATTATTTTACGTTAATTTTTAATTGTAATCGTTTCAATTTCATGGTTAATATCAGTAAATAAAACTCACATAAACAAAATCTCCTTTGGTTCCTCATAAATTTGTGTTGTTGTTGTTGTTATGTGCCGTCGAGTAGGCCCCGACTCATAGCGACCCCTCCTTGGGTTTCCGAGGCAGTATCACTACGGAAGTAGGATTGCCCAACCGTCCTTCCGGGCAGTGGCTGGTGGGTTTGAACCGCCAGCCTTCTGGTTAGCAGTCAAGTGCTTTAGCCACTATAAATTTGTGAGAGAACAGAAATTCTAAAGAGGCCTGGGGGGAGGGGGGCAATGGTTAAGATCTTGGCTGCTGTCCCAAAGGTTGAAACCCACCAACTTCTCAAGAGAAAAGACCTGGAGATCTGCTTCTTCAAAGAATACATCCGAGGAAACCCAATGAGGAAGTTCTACTCAGCCATATAGGGCCCAACAGAATCCACTCCAGGGTACACAACAACACAGAGATTCTGAAACTAACAAGAGCCTCTGACTTAAGAAGACCAAGGACTCAAAACTGTGGCCAAGAAAGCTCGGCGCTGGAGGAGAGGTGTCAGAGCAAAGTCCCAGTACTCGCGCTGGGCTCTCCCGCCCTGGTGACTTTGCCCGGCCCAGAACGGTTAGCATCGTGGACTCTCTGTCTTCTCTGAGCTTCACTTTGTCTTTCTGACCTTCTGTGTCAGCTCCTGCCTAGATACTTATGACGCGCCGCCCCAGTTCTCCAATTGGGTTTCTCAGATGTCTAGGGAAGTTGATCACAGTCACCACGGTTTCTCTTTTCAAGGCACCCTCGGACCTGCCAGGAAGTATACCCTCCTTGGAACCCCTGGTACCTGAGATATGACATCCCAGACCGTCTTCCAGCTGCTCTTGGGTTTCCTGCCTCTGATCCAGAGCCAAGAGGGTGAGTACGGGATAGGGAGAAAAATAGCCTCCTCTGTAAAGAAGGGACTAGGCGACAGCCTCGCGGGGACGCAGGACGTTCAGGGAAGGTGCGCCCCGCCGCCCCTGGGGCAGATCCCTTCGGCCCCTGTCGTCACCCTCCCCCTTATGTTGCCCCCCTCTCTCCTCACCTCTATGTCCCTGTCCTCTTCCTCCCGCCGCCCCTCCTCCTCTCCTTGCCCCCATAGACGTGGGACCCGGGCGCTGCGGGACCAGGGGGATCGGTGGTCACAGCCCCTTCCCGCCCCCAGGCTTCCACTCCCTGAGGTATTTCCTCACTGCTATGTCCCGGCCGGGCGGAGAGGAACCCCGCTTCATCTCCGTGGGCTACGTGGACGACACGCAGATCCTGAGGTTCGACAGCGACACCCCGAACCCAAGGGCAGAGCCGCGAGCGCCGTGGATGGAGCTTCTGGAGCCGGAGTATTGGGATCTGGAGACAAGGATCACCAAGGTCCAAGCTCGGGATTACCGACTGTGCCTACGGAACATAGACAACTACTACAACCAGAGCGAATCCGGTGAGTGACGTGGGGCCCGGGTCGCAGGTCCCCAGTCCCTCGTCCCCACTGACTGGCTGGAGTCGCCCCGAGACTCCCTGCCCGAACCGCACCCCGAGGCTGCAGGACCCTCCAGGTTCTTGGACAGGTCAAGAGCCGCGGAATTCGCTCCCGTTTCGGTTTCAGTTTAGAACCAAATGAGCTCTGAGTGACTCCTGCTGGAGTCAAGGGTGAGGCTGACCCCGGAAGCTGGGCTGACCGCAGGGACGGCGGGGCCAGGGTCTCACACCTTCCAGGGGCTGTATGGCTGCGACGTGGGGCCAGACGGGCGTCTTCTCCGCGGGTACCGTCATCATGCCTACGACGGCGCGGATTACATTGCCCTGAACGAAGACCTACGCTCCTGGACAGCGGTTGACTCAGCTGCTCAGATCACCCTGCGCAAGTGGGAAAAGGCCGGGGAAGCGGAGCACTACAGGGCCTACCTGGAGGGCAGGTTCCTGGAGTGGCTTCCCAGATACCTTAAGGACGGAAAGGAGGCACTGCAGCGGACTGGTAGGAGAGTATGAGGGACCGAGGGGCGCCTTTCGTAATTTAACTTTGAGCTGGGGCTATGTTGGCCCTGCTCCCTCTCTAAAAAAACCCGACCCAAACCAAACGAAACCCACTGCCACTGTGTCAATACCGACTCATATCGACCCACATCGGTTTTCTAGGAGCTCTTTTGGGGTAGTGCCTAAGGCACTTGACTGCTAAGTAGAAGGTTGGTGGTTCAAACCCACCAGCGGCTCCTGGGAAGGAAGGTTGGGCAATCTACTTCTTCAGTGATATCGCCTTGGAAACCAAGGAGAGGTCGCTATGAGTCTGGTCTGACTCTAGGGCACATAACAACAACAAATCTTTACCAGTGTGAATTGTCCTGTCTTTCTTCCGCTGAGTGGCTGGTTGTTTCGAACCGCCCACCTTCTGTTTGGGAGCTCTGGTGGCGTAGTGCCTAAAGCATTTGACTGCTAACCAGAAGGCTGGCAGTTCAAACCCAACAGCCACAAGTGGGAAGAAAGATTAAGCAATTTACTTCCGTAGAGGTACCGCCTCGGAAACCCAAGGAGGGGTGGCTGTGAGTCTGAATCGACTCCACGGTAGTAGTCCAGGCTACTCTACCTTCTGGTTATCCGTCAAATGCCTTAAGCCCTGTGCTACCAGAGTTCCTTCTGGGATATAGTAGGGGAGGTAATTCCTGACTGATAGCAGTTTGATACTGGAATTTGAGCTCTCTCAAGCCTTGTTCTCTGCCCCACATCCAATGAGTTTAGAAATCTGACTCCAGCTTTTCTGACTTTCTGAGCCTCCAGCAAAATCAGAACTAGCAATCCTTGTTCTCCCCTCAGAAACCTAGAGCCTCTTACTCTGGGCTGCTTCACCCTGATTCTAGAACTTTCCAAAGAATAAGAGAATATCCCAGATCCTTGTTCCAGGCTGGTGTCTGGGTTTTGCATTCCCTCCCCCACCCCATATATTGTGTCCATTATCAGGATGATCACATGAGCCCTGCTCAAGTTGCCCGTGAGAAGTAATGAAAAGGTCCTGAATTTTCTGATCTTACCCTCAGATGCCCCAAAGACACATGTGACTCACCACCACATCTCTGACAGTGAGGTCATACTGAGGTGCTGGGCCCTGGGCTTCTACCCTGCGGAGATCACCTTGACCTGGCAGCGGGACGGGGAGGACCAGACCCAGGACACAGAATGTGTGGAGACCAGGCCTGCAGGGGATGGGACCTTCCAGAAGTGGGCAGCTGTGGTGGTGCCGTTTGGAGAGGAGCAGAGATACACTTGTATTGTACACCATCAGGGCCTGGCAGAGCCTTTAGCCCTGAGATGTGGTAAGGCGGGGGATGGAGGCAGAGCCACTTCTCAGGGAATGCAAGGGCCCTTCTGGAGAACTCCAAGGAGTCATGGCTCTTCACTCCCCTTTTCTTTCCAGAACTGCCCACCACCTCCATCATGGAAATTGTTGTTGTCCTGGTTGCCCTTGGAGCTGTGTTGCCTGGAGTTGTGGTCCTTGGAGCTGTGATCTTGCAAAAGAAGAGATTAGGTAGAGATGGAAATGGAGTCTGAGTTTCTTGTCCCTGGCGGGGGGGGGGGGGCGGTTTCAAGTCCCACATAAGCAGTTTGCTATCTCCTGCCTCCTGTCCACATATGTGGTGACCCAGTCTGGGGCCCTGTATGCTAACAATTACTCTTTTGTAAAGTACATGTGAAAATGAAGGACAAATCTTTCATCTTAATGGCTTCAGTGATGACGACCTGATTTCCAATAGTCACAGGTCACAGGGTAATGTTCCTGCTGAGAACAGACTTCCAGGAGGGGATTGGTTTAGTCCCTGTATTTCCTTGTGTTTCTTTATCCTGCCCTGGGTTTGTAGACACGGTTCTCGAAACTTCCCTGGGGTCCAGGACTAGCTGGCTCTTCTAGGACCTTATGGTCCTGCCTCCTCTCCAATCTCTTACAGAATGCTTTCTTACCACAGGTAGAAAAAGAGAGGGCTACACTCAGACTTCAAGTAAGTATGGAGGGAGAGAGGCTGATCCTGACAGCTTTGAGGTGGTATAGATGAGAATCCATGGGGAGCCCACTCACCCCATAATTCTTATCCTCCTAGTTTCATCTCTTGTGGATTCTAACCAGATCCTGTTTTTGTTCTTCTCCAGGAAGTAAGAGTAATAGTTCTGATGTGTTTCTCATATTTCCTAAAGGTGAGACCTGGGGGGACCTAATGTGAGGGAGGGATTGGGGCACAGGGGACACAATTGGGTTATAGGGAATCTTAGGATTTGGACATTTTGAGATTGCAGTAGGCTGTGCCGAGTGTCAACACTTAAAGTGACTGACCTGAATTTGTTCATGATTCTTTTCTTCTGCAGCTTCTCTGCCTTGTACGTGACTGAATGATGCAAGATTTGTGCACACCCCACTTTATGATTCAGGAAACCCTGTCTTCCTTTTCTGCAACTGGTATACCATACCTAAATGTCTGTATTCTGTCAGCACATTGAGGGGTATTGTACCTTTCCCCACATTGACCTGTGTCCCATCGCTGATCAACACTCTGTGTTCCAGCATTGCTAAAGCTAGACCTTGGTGTTCTGAGTGCCATTTTCTATCAAAAATGAAAATCCAAGAATGAACTCGATTCTTTACATTTTTGCCAAGAGCTGGGGACTGTTCAAAACCACTCCTCAGAAGGAAGATTGGGCAATCTACTTCCATAGAGATACCACCTCGGAAACTCAAGGAGGGGTTGCTATGAGTCGAATCATCTCGATTGGAGTGAGTTTGGTTTGGTTTGGTGGGGTTGATGGTTTAATTGAAAGGAAAATTCTGAAAATTTAAGAGAGCAAATAAATGAAAACCTGAGAATATCCCAGAATTCACATGTTTCCTGTGGTGGATCTGTTGGAGGCAGAGACAGGATGTGGTAGTTAAAGTTGTGTGTTGACTTGGCTGGGACAAGGTTTTGAGTTTGACTGCATGAGCTGCATGCAATTATTCCTCATGATGAGACTGAATGAGGTGTAATCAACTCCATGGTGGAATCTGCTGCAAACATCTAGATAGTTGCCCGTGGGATGTGGCTTGCTTCCAGTATATAAGGAGATGCTTTGAGAAAGGTCCTGAGCTTCCTGTCACATCTGGATCCTGCATTGGCTTGAGTCATGTGTCCTGCCATGTTACATGCTGATCTTGGGACTGTTTCTGGACTTGAACTAATGGTCTGCCCAAGATCCACAGGCAATACAGCAGTCTGCTGGTTCAAGTGCCAGAACTGGAGATCACAAGATGATGAGCCATATACAAGATCCAGGTTAAGCAAAAAAAAACAGAGAGCAGCAGCCCACACTCCTGGGGAAATGCCCTTTCAACTGAATGGCTGATAGCAGATCTCATCATGGAAATGAGTACATTGTATCAGATTACATCATGGAGGATGACTACATCATAACTGCCAAACCACTGAGAATCATGGCCCAGCTAAGTTGAAACAACCTTAACCATCACAAGGGGGATGAGGTAGAGGGAGGGAGGAGATAACAGCCCTTGTGGGAAAAGTCCAGGCAGCATTATTGTCGATGTGAATGGATGCCACAAAGCTGCCACAAAGCTGCCACAAAACAACATTTGGTCTAATGCTACATTAATAAAGACACAGTCTCTAGAACATGGAAGTGCTCTAACTTACACTGATCATTCATTCTGCTAACATTTGTTGAGGGTTGGCTATAACATTGTGATGTTGGCAAAGAATAATGAATGTGGTATGGACTACCAGAAGAATGAACAAATCTGTCTTAGAAGTATAGGTAGATATTCCTTAGAAGTGAGAGTGACCAACTTTGTCTCTCATACTTTGGTCATCTTGTCAGGAGGGAGCAGTCCCAGGAGAAGGATATCATGCAGGATAAAGTAGAGAGTCAGAGAAAATGGGAAGACTCTCAGTGAGATGGATTGCACTGTGGCTGTTATGATGGGCTCAAGAATGGCAGTAATTGTGAGAACAGTGCAGGACTGGGGAGTGTTTTGTTCTGCTGTATCTAGGCTTACTATGAGTCAAAACCAATTCGATAGCACCTAACAACAAGCTTCCATGTTCCATGTACTTACTTGGATGTTGGCCAATTTATAGCCATAGTGATTGCAGCCAATTTCCCATTATTCTCTTTCATTTTCTCATATGAGCAATACAAATCTTTCTGCTGCAGAAAGCTTTGGTGAAAATTTATTTCTCTACAGCAATATTTATGCCCAGAGAAAGGTGATCAAATGGAAGGTAGAAATTATCAAGCAATGTCATTAATAACACATGCAAGTAAATTTTGTTGAAGATAATTCAAAAACTTGCAGCAGTTCATCAACAGGGAACCACAAGAAGTTCAAGATACAGTCAGAAGAGGACATGGAACAAGAGATGTCATTGTAATGTCAGATGGATATTGGCTGAAAGCAGAGAATCCCAAGAAGATTAACAGGCCCTTTGTGGTAGTTAATGCTGTGTGTCAACTTGGCTGGGCCATGACTTTGAGTAGCTTGGCAGCTGGATGCAGTTATTTCTCATGATGAGACTGGATGTGGTATAATCAACTCCATGTTGGAATCTGCTGTGAGCAGCTAATTAGTTGTCTTGAGGGTGTGGCCTGCTTCCAGTATGTGTGGGAAAGCTTTGAGGAAAGACTCTAGCTTTTTGGCACATTTTGGATCTGGCATTTGGCCAAGTCTTCATCTCCACTTCCTACACTTGAACCAGTGGCCTGTCACATTGCCTGCTGATCTTGGGATTATGCTATTTTATCTATTGTTCTTGAATTCGTTAGCCTCAGCAGCCAGTGACTGCATGAGTTAAGAGATGCCTCCAGCTCCATTGGGCCTGGAACAAGAGGCAGAGCTGAAGCCCAATGTTGAGGGGCTCCCACTCAGCCCTTAAAGCTGGCACTCTGAATTCAGACTTCTAGACTCTTAAACTGTAAAAGAATAAATTCATGTTTGTTAAAGCCAGCCACTTGTGCTAGCAGCACTAGAGAAACATCCACTGTTATAGCAGCACTAGAGAAACAAGACATTCTTTTTTTACAATTTTAACAAATGCTAATTCATTGTAAGCAACTTTCAGCATGCTCTTTACAATCTCTTTCTTAAGCATGTACGTATGAGTAAATTATCTACGTGCTATGATTGGTTAAAGTAAAAACAACTAAAATTATGATTGGGTAACATTTCTTCCCCCCACAACCCCCATACTATGATCTCTTGCCTCAGGGATCTTGGGTCTGTCAGATGGTGGTTGCCTGGTAGGCTTTAGGTATTTTTGGATTTTATTATGTTAGCTATGAATGGCGTTAGGTAGATCTTTGACTAGCTTCCTGGTATATTATTATTCAGTTTTGTTACACATGTTTACCCTCCATTATCTGCCATCCATTGGGCCAGTTAAAGCACTCTGTTCTGTGCTTAGAGCCTTCTGTTTATTGTTTGAAGGGTCTATAAATTTTGACAGACAAGTTGGCTGTTGCTTACCACCTGCTGTGCTTTGATTAGTCTTTCATCAAACTGTCTTTTTGATCACTGATTATTATTGTAAGTACATTGAAGATAACCAGATGATGTCTGGAATTTGCTGGGCCCCTTGATGGTATCTATGGTAGGCACTTTACACTCATGGTCTAACTTTCATCAAATAACATTTGGTTTTCCACCAGCGTTATTAAATGAGGGTTACAGATGCATCATCATATATTAAAAGTGGGCAGAATCAATATACATAATTAGTTTAGGAGCTGGATATGAGTCAAGGTGCTGAAAGTTATTTATTCCAGTAACCACACATTTGAATAAACTAGATTAAAGCAATTAGTATTATTATCATTAAAATGCCTTGTAGGAGCAAATAAGTCCAAGATCCTATTCTTTGAGATAGCTGTGCAAATAAACTGGGGATTGCAGAGGATGAATAGAGTGTAGCCAGTCTGCTTTCTAATTTTACGGGTATTTTGTTCTACAATTCCAGAGGTATTTGCTCAGGAACAACAGGATGTATTGACAGCTGCACAAACTCCTCCTTGTTGTTCCAGTAAGAAGTCTAATGTAATTTGATTGTCCAAGACCACCTTTGCCAGAGATGTTAATGATTTTTGTTGAGCTGACAATTCTATCAGCTACATTATTAGCTATTTGTGCCATTGTGGCAGATAAATTTTGTAAAGATTTTTCTAATTCTACTATGCCATGTGAAGAAATTAATACACTTAAAAATGACCAACTCTGCCCTGTTTGTTTTGCTATGGAATTTTCATATACCTCTCTTTTGGTTATTGAAATTAGTTTGATATCACTTGTCCAATATTGACAAGCATGTTTTGAATAAATATCAAGGGGGGCAGCCATTGATCCTAAGGTGCATTGTCACTTTCTTCACCTGTCTACACATGGGACAGCCCATTCATAAGGATTGTCCCTAGAAAATTAGTTGTTTAAATAACTATAACTAAATTCTCCACATAAACCTTCTGCCATAGAGTCAATTCTGAATCACAGTAACCCTACAGGACAGAGTAGAACTAACTAATAGGCTGTAAATCTTTACAGAACCGATTGGCCCATCTTTCTCCAATGGAGAAGCTGGTATGTTTCAACTGTTTACTTTTTGGTTAGCAGCACAATGCTTTAAGATTCTCCACATAAGGGCACATAACCAAAAGGGGAACAAATGAAATATTGATAGGCGAGTCAGGAAAAGAAAAATTTACATGTGTTTGTCATGTCTCAACTAAATTGCTATTACATATTTGAAGTCTTTGAAACGTAAGTTCCAACTTAGTATAATTCTCAGAACAAGGATTGTCATAATAGGATTGCTGTATTTGTTATATTTAAGATATGGTTCATCTAAAGTTCCCAACAATTTGATACCAATGATAAGATACCTTGGTGACTTAGGATAGTATTTAATAAAATATAGTCCTAGTTCTCTTTACACAGGGAACTTGAGGGTTAACTATCTCTGCTTCTTTATATTTATAACTATATGTCATACACTTGAAGGAATTGAAACATGGAATATTTGGGTGAAATGGCATGTTAGAAGGATGTCAAAATTTAACTTTTATTGCTCATTTTAGGGTAAAACTAGGTTTATGGTTGATGGAGGGATAACATGATAGTTTAATATTGGGGAAGCTAAAAGATCTAAATTATCTTCTACAGATTTTAAATTATGATGGCATATACAACAATCAGTTAAATTTCCTGCACCGGCCACTGATTCAACTAATTTTGCATATCCATTTTCTTTCTAAGGAACTCTAGTGGCACACTGCCTAAGGCATTTGACTGGTAACCAGAAGGTTGGAGGTTCAAAACCACCAGCTGCTCCATGGAAGGAAGATGGGACAATCTACTTCCATAATGATTTACAATATTGGAAACCCAATGGGGGTTGATATGAGTCAGAATTGACTTGGTGGCAGTGAGTTGTTTTCTTTCCAAGGCAAAGTCAAAATATATATGGAAAGAAATAAAATTATCTTAAGAAACTCTTAATAGTTAGGCAGAGACAAGATGGCATCCTGATAACACATTCTGCCCAATCCCTCTACAACCAAAAATTAAAACCAAGCTCACTGCCATCAAGTCGATTCCTACTCATAGCAACACCCTTTGGGTTTCCAAGGCAGTAAATCTTCACAGAAGTAGATTGCCCAGTCTTCCTTTTGCAGAGTGACTGGTGAGTTTGAACTGCCAACCTTCTGGTGAGCAGTAAAATGCCTCAGGCACTGCGCTACCAGAGTTCCTTCCCTCTAAACAAAGATCTGGAAGAGTCAAGTGAAACAGATACAAATAAAGTCAGGTGAAACAGATACAAATAAAGATCCTGGAATTCTGAGCAGCTAGTAAGAAGACAAAAGGAACTCTGGTGGTATAGTGATTAAGGCATTTGGCTGGTAAGCAAAAGGTCAGTAATTCAAACCCACCACCTTCTCCATAGAAGGAAGATGGGATTGTCTGCTCCCATAAAGATTTACAGCCTTAGAAAGCCAGTGGGGGTCACTATGAGTTGGAATCAACTCAATGGCAGTGACTTTTTGCTTTTGTTTTCAATAAGAAGATAAATAATTACATCTAGTGCAGATTGAAATGGGAAATGGAGCAAGGTCAGTGACTGGCAAGAGAATAGAAGCTGGGACCTGCCAAAAAGTACCCATTTTAAACATAGTGGAAGAGGAGGGGAAAAAAATCACAGAATCCACATGGAGATAAACACAGTATAGACAGATCAGGATGATTTGAAGGTAAGCCAAAATTGTGAGGAACATACAGGGAAGAGGGTCAGACTGCCAGTGCCACAAGAAGCCATGAAAGAACAAGGGAGCAGAGAAAGGAATAAAATAACTCACTACTCTGTGGTCTTAAAACCTATCAAGCAATCATCTAAGATGCAAATATTGGTCTCCCCTCCTCTGGAGCAAAGAAGAGTGAAGAAAATCAGTCACTTGGAAGTAATAAGTCCAAAGACCACAGGGATCTCAGTCTTCACAACCCTGAGACTAGAAGAGCTAGATCGTGCCCAGTTGCCAAAGGCAACCACTTGGAAATGGATCAAAACTGGAGATCCTGGATAGACCGGGAGGAAAAATGTGGAACAAAATTCAGAAACATAAAAATGACCAAGATTACTGGTCAGATAGAGGCTGGTGGAACCCCAGAGACTATGACCCCAGGTTATCCTTTGGGCCTGGAACTGGACTCACTTTCATGGATTAGTTCTCAGCCAAACAGTAGAAAGACTTATAAGCAGAACACCTACCCCCGGGAGATGCACCCACCTACCCTAGGGAGATACACCCCCTAAATCAACCAACCATGAGACATCAGAAGGTCAGTATTTGCAAAGAAGGAACGCTGTACAGACAGGAATGCATAGATCAGAAGGGCACAAGGAAGGGATAGTCACAGGGAGGGGAGATTTTTATGGTTGAGGATTAAAATCAGGTCTGTGAAAACAAATGTGCATGAATGCTGTATATAAAATGAATCCCTTTGGTAAATTTAATCCACATCACAGTAAAAAATTTAAAAAAAAAAAGACAGCAGGTAAGATGGAGGAGTAGGCAGACAAGCTACAGGGACCCTCTTCAACAAAGAAAAGAGAAACCAATTGACAGAGATACAGAAGATAATCCTGGAGCCCTGAGCTTTGAAAGGAAATATAAAGAAGTGGATTGTTGTTGTTGTTGTTGTTATGTGCCGTCGAGTCAGCCCCGACTCATAGCGACCCCTCCTTGGGTTTCCGAGGCAGTATCACTGTGGAAGTAGGATTGCCCAACCTTCCTTCCGAGGAGTGGCTGGTGGGTTTGAACCGCCAGCCTTCTGGATAGCAGTCAAGTGCTTTTAGCCACTATGCTACCAGAGCTCCTAAAGAAGTGGATTAGGAACCAATTAGTAGAAAAACCTGAACAAAAACAGTGTGTACAGAAATGGTCAGAGCAGTGGACTATCAGCTACTCTGACAGGACCAACAGCCCGAATATTTCCAAGTGGTGTCGGGACCCGAGAATTGACCTAAAGATCAGCCCTGATCACCAAGGGCTGCAGGGACTACTGTGCTGGTGGTCTATGATTAGGAAGGGAAACAGTAAGGAAGGAGACAACCTAAGCTGTGGACTTTCAGCTGTCCGGAGGGCACACCCATATTGATTGTTAACAAACGGTGGCCATTTTGGATATTTGAAGTGACTGAGGACACAGCCATTTTGAATGATTACAACTGGTGGCCATTTTGGATATTTAAAGTGATCGAGGGCTCAGCCATTTTGAATCGTTACAAGCTGAGACCATTTTGGATATTTAAAGTGACTGAGGGTGCAGCCATTTTGAATGTTTATAAGCAGTGGCCATTTTGGATTTTAAAGTGATAGCATTCTCATTCGAATTCCAGGGACATGGAATAAACTTAAATAGGCTCTCTTGCCAAGGAGGGCAAGGACATACAGGAGGCTGACAATGGGAAAGAACACAGTTGTGAGTGTAAAAGTGCTGCCAACTAGTGAATAGAGGAGCACAGCACAGTCCCCTGCTTATATAGATAATATACAAACAAAACAAAGAAAGTGAAAAACATGGGCAAGTCACTCCAACATACAATCACCAATTAAATATAAATACAAAAATGTCACAATGCCTCAGAGAAAACAGAGCATCACAGTTCACACAAAGAAGCAATATAAAGCAGTAGAAACAAGGGACCAGGATACAGACCCAAAATACACCCCTGAGGAAGACACAGCATTGGAACTCCCTGATAAGGAATTCAAAAGAATTATATTTAGGTATCTCCAATAAATTGAGAGACATATCAAGGAAAACACTGACAAAATTGAGGAAAACACAGGCAACACCCTAGAACAATTTTGGAAGAAAATACAAGAACAAAATGACAAAATAAATGAAAGATTAGAAATGATAAAAAATCTACAGACAGAAATCTAGAAGATTAATACTAAATTTTCAGAAACGGATAACACATGGGATGGGCAAAGGAGTAGTATTCAATCGATGAAAGACAGAATGAATGAGATTGAAGGCAAATACCTCCATACTTCTTTGGAAAGGGATCTATCAGAAAAAAGATCAAAACAAAATGAAGAAAGCCTGAAGTTCATGTGGGATACCATCAAAAGGAATAACCTACATGTAATCGGAATTCTAGAACAGGAAGAGACAAATAAAACCACAGAAAAGATTGTTGAAGATTTGTTGGAAGGGAATTTTCCTGGTATTATGAAAGATGAGAATATATCCATTCAAGAAGTTCAATGAACTCCAAACAGGTTAGACCCCAAAAGAAAATCACCAAGAAATATCATCAAACTCACTAAAACCAAAGACAAAGGAAGAATCCTGAAGGCAGCATGGGAAAAATGAAAAGTTACCTACAAAGGAAACCAATAAGACTAAGCTCTGATTTCTTGGCAGAAACCATGCAGGTGAGAAGACAATGGAATGGTATACATAAAATACTGAAAGAAAAAAAATTTCCAACCAAGAATTATATACCCAGCAAAATTGTCCCTCAAATATGATGGTGCAATTAGGACATTTCCAGATAAGCAGAAATTTAAAGAATTTGTTAAAACCAGACCAACCTTACAAGAGATGCTAAAGGGAGTCCTTTAGAAAGAGAACCAACAACAGCAAACAACCAACTATTAACACACATGATGACATAACCCAGAAAAGAACTCAGTTATAGAAGTATCCAAAGTAAATAAGCCTACAAGACTGTAAGCAGGGAACCAGAGACATTAATTGACAAATGAGGACAACTACAAACCAAAAAGAGGGAATAAATTGTGTAGTTAGAGAACTTCTACATGGTAGAGAAGTCAACACAACTACAATATAGACCGGACTATTCTAAACTTGGGAAGAAAACTATAAATCACAGGGTAACCTCAAAGAGAAATGATAAACCTTCCCATCAAAATAAAAAAGAGGATGAACACAAATATTTAGCAAATACTAAAACAATAGCAACAAAGGAAGTGATAACATAATTCATAAACAAAATGAGCTCTGCACAGAAAATTATATGAAACAAAGAAATCAACGCCACAAAAAAGCACATATCAAAATGACAGCAACAAATTCATACTTGTTGATAATTACATATCTGGCAAGGGACTTATCTCTAAGATTTAAAGAAAAGCCAATGCCTCAACAGCAAAGGAATTAACAACCTAATTGAAAAACAGGCAGAAGACATGAATAGACACTTCACCAAGGAGGATATTCAGGTGGCCAGCAAATACATGAAGAGATGCTCACAATCATTGGCCATCAGAGAGATGCAAATCAAAACAGCAATGAGATACCATCTCACCCCAGCACTGATGGCAAGGTACAATGAGACAGAAAATAACAAATGCCAGCATAAATGTGGAGAGACTAGTACTCTCATACACTGCTAGTGGGACTGTGAAGCGATACAACCACTGTGGAAAGCAGTATGGTGATTCCTTAGAAAGCTGGTTAGAGATACCATTGAGCCAGCAATCTCATTCATTACTAGGTATGTATCCTAGAGAGGTGAGAGCCAGGACAAGAATGGATATATGCACACCCATGTTCATCTCAGCACTGTTTGCAGCAGCAAGAGGTTGGAGGCAAACTATGTGCCCATCAACAGAGGAGTAGATGACTAAGCTTTGGTGCATACACACAATGGAGTGCTATGGAGCACTGAGGAGTCATGTGGAGTCTGCAAAGTGCCACATGACATGGATGGACTTGGAGGACATTGTGCTGAGTGAAATAAGTCAGTCACAGAAGGACAAACATAGTATTAGTTTGTTACTGTGGAGGGTCAAGGAAAGGTTTATATATGGAGGGAAAGTTTGTTAGTTGCCAGGAGTGGGATGGGAGGGGAGGGAACACTGCAAAAAAAAAAAAAAAAAAAAACACTGACCTATGTCACTTTAGTTTTGTGTATTTCACTGTACATAAATTATATTTCAACAAAATACATTTTCTATAAATTAAAAATAATTATAAATAAAATAACTCACTACTACTAAACCAAGCCAAGGCCACTGCTGTCAAGTCAATTCCAACTCATAGATACCCTTTTTGAGATAAAGTGGAACTGCCTTGTGGGGCTTCTGGGGTTATGGATCTTTGTGGAAGCAGACTGCCTCATCTTTCACCCATGTGGAGCCTGGTGGGTTTGAGGCACTGGTTTTTGGTTGCAGCTGAGTGTTTTAACCACAGCTTTTTGGGCCAAGGACCATTGCAAGGGAAAATTCTGTGTTGTGGTGGTTGAAGTAACTAGGCTTAGATGGATTTCTTGCTTGATTTAATCTAAGCAAGAGCTGGATAAGTGGCTGCATGTGCCTACAAGGACACCAGATTCATGCCAATGAATCATAACTGATAAGTCAAACTCTGCCCCAAAAAGTACAGCTTCCCTGTGAATAGTGGTAAAACCTCTCCCTACCACCACCACGGTGATGACAAGTGAAGTCCAGCCTGGATCCTCCCACTACCTCCTAGTACCTAACCTTCAGTAACCCACTCCAAACAGATCCAGGGGCTTTGGCTCTCCCTTCCTACATTTGGATCACTGGTTGATCTTTCTCACATTGAGCACAAGAGGCACATACCTGCAGCTCTTTTTCTTGGAGGTCTCCACTTGTGCCAGGCTCTCTTCACTTCTGTGGGCACATGCTCCAGTGGATCACAGGTTCTGCCACAATCATCTGCACCCAGGGTTGCTGGATGACCATAACTATAGAACTTCCTCTTCCTCAGTTACCTTATTTTCCCCTTTTTCTTTTTCTCAATTTTTCTCCCTTTTTTTATCTGTTCATTTCTCCCTTTTCCTCATCTTTCATTTTTACCAATCTTTCACCTCATCTAGGCCCCCTTTTTCTTTTTCTGATTTTTTTCTTTTTCTCTATTTTTTCTTTTATTTTAAATCTATCTTTTCTTCTTTTTCTTCTCTTCTTCCTCTATTTGGTTTTCTTCCTTTTTTCCTGCCCCATCCAATGAGGGGAGGACATTAACTCTCCACTAATCAGCCATATCTATTGCACGAACCACCTTAGCCAATGGATGAGCACCACTACCAGCTCCTGCACCACTGGATCAATGATGAATGATGAAAAACACCAGCTCATCCCAACTACAGTTTCCCTTCATGACAAACAGACACACACCTACGTTCTGACAGTTACTCCACCAACCCGGAGATAGCTGGGGAGTGCCCCAGTGCTGACAAGCTGACAATCAAAGAAGCAGCACATCTACTCCACACATCTGGATATATACAAACAAAGCAAAACAAAAACCAGGGTGAAACAAACCAAGACTTAATCAACCAATAAAGAGAGCAACCTCAGGAGGTCTCAGACACAAGAGACTACATCAATTAAAAAAAAAAAAAAAAAAAAAAACCAACAGGACAAGATAGTGGAAACCAGTGATCAAACTAAAGAACTTGGAAATCTCCCTGAGGAAGAACAGGTAATAGAACTACCTAATAAGGAATTCAAATGATTGTGTATGTGTGTGTGTGCATATATGTGTGTGTGTGTGTGTATGTATATATATATATATATATATATATATATATATACATATATATATAAAACTTCCCAAGAGCTCAAAGAAGCCATAAACAGAAACAAAGAAAGGACAGAAAATAGCCTTGAAGAATTCAGGAAGATCATACAAAAGCAAAATGACAAAATAAATAATCAGAAATCATACAAAAACATCAATTAGAAATCCATAAGATGAACACTAAAATTACAGAGATAGATAATATATTCGAAGGACTAAAGAGTAGAATTGAACAGGCTGAAACATGGCCCAGCTAAAAGACAAATACCTTGACACCAGCTTGTATGAGGAAAAATCAGAAAAAAGAATGAAAAGAAATGAAGAAAACTGAAGAGTTATATGGGAAGATATCAAAAGAAATAGTGTGTGTCTCATTGGGATTCCAGAACAACAACAACAACAGAAAAGGCAAAGAAGAAAATTGCCAAAGATTTGATAGCAGAAAAGTTCCTCAATATCATGAAAGATGAAAAGATATCCATCCAAGAAGCTCTTTGAACACCATACAGGATAAACCTCAACAGAAAGTCACTAAGACATAAAATCAAACTTTCCAAAACCAAAGACAAAGAAAGAATCTTGAGAGCAGCTGAGGAAAAATGAAATGTTACCTACTAAGGACAATCAATAAGACTAAGCTCTGATTTCTGAGCAGAAACCACTCAGGCAAGAAGGCACTGAGATGACATACACAAAACTTTGAAGGAAAAGATTTTCCAACAAAGAATTACATATCTAGCCAAACTGTCCTTCAAATATGATGATGAAAGTAAGACATTGCCAAACAGAAATTAACAGAATCTGTAAAAACCAGAGCAACACTACAAGAAATGATAAAGGGAGTCTTGCCAGCAGAAAAACAATAATGGAAGACAACTTAAGATTAAGACATATGAAAACACCAACCACAAACCAACACAGAAAAAAGAATTCTCAAAACTAAAATAAGTTTACAAAATGGAAAATAGAGTATTAGGGAAGTCAAACTGTAAATAGCACTAACCGCAAAGGAAAAATAGAGAATAAATAGTATAATTACAAAACTTCTCAATGGAGAGAAAGACAGGATGATATCAATATAGAACAGACAGTTCCAAAATTACAAAGAATCTACTATAAGGTAGATGGCTTCACTGGAGAATTCTATCAAATAATCAGAAAAGAGCTGACACCTACTCAAACTATTCCGAAGCATCATGGAAAATGACAGAATACTTCCAAATTCATTCTATGAAAGAAGCATAACCTTGATAGAAAAACCAGGCAAATATACCACTAAAAAGGAAAACTACAGACCAAAGGCCATCATAAATATAGACACAAAAATCTTCAACAAAATCCTAGACAACAGCATCCAATGCTATAACAAAAAAAATTATACACTATGACCAAATGGGATTCATACCAGATATGCAAGTATAGTTGAACATCAGAAAAACAATCAATGTAATCCATCGCATAAATAAAACAAATGAAAAGAAGCACATGATGATATCAATTGAAGCAGAAAAGACATTTGATAAAATCCAATACCCATTCCTGATGAAAACTCTTAGTACACTAAGAATAGAAGGGAAATTGCTCAAAATCATAAAAGGCATATATGTAAAACCAATAACCAACATTATTCTCAATTGAAATTGTTCCCCTTGCAAACAAGAACAAGACAAGGATGCCCTCTATCACCCCTTTTATTTCTATAGAATTGGAAGTATTGGAGTCATAGACAGAGCAATAAGGCAAGAAAGAGAAATGAATGGCATCCAAATTGTCAAAGACAAAATAAAATTATCTCTACTTGCAGATGGTATGATCCTATACACAGGAAAACCAAAACTCAGAAAGAAAATTACTGGAACTAATTGAAAGATTCAGCAAAGTGGCAGGACACAAGATCAACATACAAAAATCACTTGGATTCCTCTATATCAACAACGAGATCTCGGAAAAGAAAAATAATACCATTTACAATAACTACCAAAAAGATAAAATACTTCAGAATAAATCTTACCAGAGACACAAAAGACCTATACAAAGAAAACTACAAAACACAACTACAAGAAACTGTGAGACCTACATAAGTGGATGAACATATTATACTCATGGATGGGAAGACTAAATATTGTGAAAATGTCAATAGTACCCAGAGCAATCTATGGATTCAATGCAATCCCAATCCAGATTTCATCAACATTCTTTAAGGATATGGGAAAACCAATCACTAATTTTATATGGAAAGGAAAGAGTTCAGAAAGCAAAGCACTACTGAAGAAGAAGAAAGTAGGAGGTCTCACACTCCTTGATCTGAAAACCTGCTACACAGTCACAGTAGTCAAAACAACTTGGTATCGGTACAACAGTAGACACATAGGCAGTGGAACAGAGTTGAGAACCCGAGAATAGATCTATCCACCTATAGACAGCTAATCTTTGACATTGGGCAGTAACCCAGGAAATGGGGGAGAGATAGCTGCTTTGATAAATGGTGCTGGCAAAATTGGATATCCTTTTGCTGAAAAAGTGAAACAAGATCAATACCTTACATCATACACAAAAACTCAAGATGAATCAAAGACCTAAATGTAAAACCCCAAACTATAAAGTTCATTAAGGATAAAATAAGCACAAACTTAAGGGCCCTAATTTATGGCATAGACCATCGAACATAACCCCAAATGCACAAACAGTAGAAGATAATCTAGATGACTGGGATCTTGTAAAAGTTACATTCTTACGCAAATCAGAAACCTTCTCTAAAAGAGTGAAAAGAGAACCTACAGACTGGGGAAAACTTTTTTGGCAACGACAAGGGACTTACCGCTAAAATTTATACAAAACTTCAACCCCTCAAATCAAAAAGACAAACAAAGCACTTCAAAAATGGGTTAAAGACATGAAGAAACACCAAAGACATTCAGGCAGTCAGCAAACACATGAAGAAATGCTTGCAATCATTAAACCAAAAAAATCGAACTCACTGCCATCAAGTCGATTCCCACTCATAGTGACATCTTTTTAGTTTCTGAGGTGGTAAATCTTTATGGAAGTTGATTGCCCAGTCTTCCTTCTGCAGAATGGCTGATGGGATTGAACTGCCAACTTTCTGCTTAGCATTCAGCTGCCTTAGGTACTATGCCACCAGAGCTCCATTAGAGAGATGCAAATCAAAACAACAATGAGACATCATCTCACTCCAGCTCTGTTGCAAAGTTCAACAAGACAGAAAACAACAAATGCTGGTGAGGGTGTGGAGAGTTTGGAACTCTCACCTACTGCTAGTGGGAAAGTAAAATGGTATAACCACTGTGGAAAACAGTATGGTGCTTCCTTAAAAAGTTGGAAATAGAAGTAATATTTTATCTAGCAATTCCACTACTAGGAATATGTACTAAATAGGTGAGATCCAGGACATTAATAGATATATGCACACCCATGTTCATCACAACACTATTCACAATAGCAAAGAAATGGAAACAACCTAAGTGCTCATCAACAGATGAATGGATAACCAAACTATGTTATATCACACAATGGAATACTATTTCAATATTAAAGAATAATGAAGAATCCACAAATCACTTCATAACATGGATGAACTTGGAGGATGTTATTCTGAGTGGAATAAGTCAATCACTGTAGGACAAATAGTGTATGGGTCCATTATTATTAAGAGTCAAACAAAGGTTTACACAGGAAGAAAATTTTCTTTGTTGGTTAACAGGGTTAGGAAGTGGGGGGAGGGAAATTTGCTGACTAGTTAAGAGACATTTGGGTGAAGGGAAAGACAATATAACAAAAGTGTGAGACCAGCACAATATCATTTAGGAAAAGGAAGACACAGAGAGGTGCACAACAGGTACAGACAAAAATGTTAAACACTATTCCACACACAGTACTGCACTATCGGCAATTACAAACACTAATCTATGGGTGCATACGTAGGTAGATAGGCAAGAAGATGAGGTATGTGTAGGCGATTGGGAATATACCCATGACATACTTAGGTTTGGCAGACGATATTTCCACATACGTGTTTGTATATGATATAAAAATGTCCATACATGATAGAGCTAACAGAGTCAAGTTCAGATAACTTCTTAGCCACAATCAGGCAGCTTGGTGGAGTGAGCTGCTGAGCCTGTGGGCTGGGTGCTATGATTGTGGGTGACATCAACTTCAATTGGCACAAAACAGTATACAAAAATACTGTTCTATATCTTACTTTGGTGAGCAGTGACTGGGATCTTAAAAGCTTGTGAATGGTCGTCTAGGATGCAACTATTGGTCTCTCCTCATCCAGAGCATAAAAGAGTGAAGGAAATCAAAGACACATGGAAATAGTTCAAAGTTATAATGGACCTGAGAACCTCAGCCTATATGACCCTGAGACCACAAAAACTAGATGGTGCCCAGCTACCAATGCCAACCACTCAGAAGGAGATCAAAATTGGAGATCCTGGATAGACTGGGAGAAAAATATGGAACAAAACTTAAAATCATAAAAAAGATCAGGCTTACTAATCTGATGGAGACAGGTAAAAGCCCCTACATTATGACCCCAAGTCACTCTTTGGGCCTGGAATTATCCTCACTTCCATGGCTCAACTTTCAGCCAAACAATAGACAGGCCTACAAGAGAAACAGCTACACCAGGGAGATGCTCTCCTTAGAACAGTCAACCATAGGAGACCAGAAGGGTAGCATTTGCACAGGGAAAAAGTTAGGTGGGCAGAAACATGCAGGTAATGAGGACACAGGGAAGAGGTAACCACATGGAGGAGAACATTGTAGGGATGGTAATCAGTGTCACAAAACAAAATACATATGAACTACTGAATGTAGAATAAATCAGCATTGTAAAATTGCACCCAAATCACAATAATTTTTTTTTAATCTTAATAAAACAAGTAAATAACAAACAATGAATAAAATACAGCAATTATCAAATTAATTCTATGATTAAACCACAAATCTTAACCTTACATATTTAAATACTGTAATAATTACAATGAAAAACTGGTATGAGTCCTATTAATTCAGCAGTCTGGATTTTCCATTTCTTCACCTTCTGGTATAGGTTGGAAGGAAGGTTTGGCCTTTGGTGGAGGATGATTAATGGTGATACGTGTGCAATGTTTAAATTTCAGTTTTAGTCCTCCTGATGGTTTAAGAGGGAGCTCTGGTAGCATAGTGCCTAAGGCACTTGACTGTTAACCAGGAGGCTGGCGGTTCAAATCCACCAGCCACTCCTTGGAAGGAAGGTTGGGCAATCTACTTCTGTAGTAATACCGCCTCAGAAACCCAAGGAGGGGTTGCTATGAGTCGGGTCCAACTTGAAGGCACATAACAACAACAGCAAGCTGGTTCAAGAGCCCATTTAGGAACTTTGGCTTTCTTCAGCTGGGATAAATGTATCCATTATTTGACTCTCTGTAATTTAGCAGCACAGTCATTAGTTAATAGTGCTAAAAAAAGTTCCTTGCCATCAGAGTTTGAGAGAATCCTTCATTTGGTGACATTTCCAATATACATAATCTATTGGTTCAGGTTTATAATTTGAGAAATTGGCAACGTGTTTGTTTGATACGCATGTTGCTTCTGGTAAGCATGATCCTTCACATACTGAATTAATCCTTGACAATATTTTAGCAGATTAGTAGAAAAGAGATTTGACTCAATATTGATAACCTCATAAAGTAAAGCCATAGGGTGGCTGGTTATAATTTCAAAAGGAGTTAACTTGTGAGGACCAAAGGGAGCTGATGTTAAATTAACTCATACCAGGGGAAAAACTTGAGGTCAAGCTGCCTCGATAAAGAGGTTAATTTAGCTAATTGTTTTTTTATTATATTATTTGTTCTTCCTACTAATCATGATGATTGGGATGATATGGGTAGAACACATGCTGTAGGGTGGGAAAAATTTTGAACATGATGGTTTTCACTTGTCCAGTAAAATGAGTTCCTCTATTACTACAAAAATTCCTGGAGTACCCCAAGTAGGGATTAAATTTTCTAAACACTTCTTTGCCACAAGTGTAGCAGTGGCATTCCTACAAGGAAAGGCCTCTAACCAATGGGAATATCTACATATCATGACCAATACATATTTATATCCCTATTAGGGACTTAATTAAATAAAAGCCCTCTGCCATTCAAAAATAGGTCCAGTAGGAAAAGGGTACTTGCCTACAGAGATCCTGAGTGTTCTTACTGCATTGGATTCTGCACAAATTGGGCATTGTCTGACTACCTTATTTGCAGCCCTTTATAAATTACCCCAATATTTCTTCATTCTTTGTATTATTTTATCTCTCCCTAGATGATCTCTTAACTGAAAACTAATAGCTACTAGGATATGTAACCACAATCCTGTTTGTTGATTAATAAAATAGCTTTCAGTTTTCCATTGATCTTGTTCAGAGGAAGGGGCAACCCTTTGATGTAATGACAAGTTATGCCATTTTCCCTTTTTCCCCCTCTTTCCCTGGATCCTCAATCCAAGGTTCAGGTAAGGAGTTGTTTTGTTCATTACAACAATTCTTGTATTGATTCTGTACAAAAAACATATACTGGGGGTGGGTGGGTGGGTGATAACTCTTATTTCCAGTTCCTTCAGCCAATAGCATTAGTCTAAATTCTGACACTGGCCTACTTGCTACCTCATATAGATAATGGGTTGCTGCCTAGAAATTTCCCCAGAAACTTTGATCTAAAAAAGCAACAAGATCTTTTTACCTTATAGATTTGTTTTCAAATAAACAAAATAATAATAATGTAAGGTGGAGACCTTGAGGGATTACTGGTCTGATCCCAGGTTCCATCCATAATTGGGTGGTGAGATCTAGGTAACACTCTCTTGAAACCCAACTAGTACCTCTTCTTCTGGAACTAACTGCTGATATTGTTTTATGATTTGAACACATGGGTACATTATGAATGGTGATTGGGAGATAACAAGAGAAGAAAAACCTCTAATTCTTTGATCTTGAAATTTTGAAGTTGTTGTTGTTAGATGTCGTCGAGTCATCTCCGACTCATAGCAACCTTATGCAGAAGGAAACACTGCCCGGTCCTGTGCCAGCCTCATGATCCCTACTATTCCCAAGCCCATCACTGCAGCTATCATGACAATCCATCTTGTTGAGGGCCTTCCCCACTTTGGTTGACCCTCCACTTTACCAAGCATGACATGCTTCTCCAAAGAATGGTCCCTTCTGACAATATGACCAAAGTAGGTGAGATGAAGTCTGGCCATTCTCGCTTCCAAGAAGCATTCTGACTGCACTTCTTCCAGGACAGAATTATTAGTTATTTTAGCAGTCCATGGTACTTTCAACATTCCTTGCCAACATCACAACTCAAAAGCATCGACTCTTCTTCAGTCGTCCTTATTCATTGTCCAGTTTTCACATGCATATGAGGCAATTGAAAATACCATGGTTTGGGTCTGGCGCATCTTAGTTTTCAAGGAGACAACTTTGCTCTTCAGCACTTGAAAGAAGTCTTTTGCAACAAATTTGCCAAGGTAATAAATACATCACCTGATGTCTTGACTGCTGCTTCCATTTCCGTTGATTGTAGAAGCAAGTAATACAAAATCTTTGACAATTTCAATCTTTTCTCCATCTATCATGATGCTGCTTATTGGTCCAGTTGTGAGGATTTTTGTTTTCTTTATATTGAAGTGTAATCCATACTGCAGACTGCAGTGTTTAATCTTCATCAGTAAATGCTCCAAGTTCTCACTTTCAGCAAGCAAGGTTGCATCAACTGCATATTGCAGGTTATTAATGAGTCTTCCTCCAATCCTGATGTCACGTTCTTCTTCATATAGTCCAGCGTCTCAGATTATTTGCTCAGCATGCAGATTGAATAAATATGGTGAAAGGATACAACCCTGATGCATGCCCTTCCTGATTTTAAATCATGCAGTACCCCCTTATTCTATTTAAATGGCAGCCTCCTGGTCTATGTACAGGTTCCTCATAAGCACAATTAAGTGTTCTTGAATTCCCATTCTTCTCAATGTTATCCACAATTTGTTATGATCCACATAATCTAATACTTTGCATAGTCAATAAAACACAAGTAAACATCTTTCTGGCATTCTTTGCTTTGAGCTAAAATCCATCTGACATTAGCTATGATATCTCTTGTTCCCCATCCCCTTCTGAATCCAGCTTGCATTTCTGGAAGTTCTCTGTCAATATACTGCTGCAATCATTTTTGAATTATCTTCAGTAAGATTTTATTTGCATGTGATATCAATGATGGATCTCTTTCTACCTTTTTGGAGAAATCCTTTTATGCACATAAAAATTTAATTTTAAAAGGTCCCAATCATTTACTTTCTCTTTTTCTGCTTATGCATTTTGGCCTATGCTTGATAGTCTATTTATGTCATTAATTAGGGCACCAAGATTTGACCCATTTTATCTTTGATGAACTTTATAGTTTTGGATTTTACATTTAAGTCTTTGATCCAAC
>NW_006922219.1:446433-447769 GCF_000298275.1 Orycteropus afer afer | reverse complement strand
TGTTGAACATTTACCTCAGGGAGATACAATCCTTGGAGAGAAAAATCATGGGAGAAAGAAGCGCTGCTTATGCACAGGGAGACAGATCAGGGGGCAGGAGTGTATGGAGGGATGGACACTGGGAAGAGGTAACTATGGGGAGGAAGTGGGAGGGGAGCTGTTGCATTGTGTTGAACTGTGGTCAATGTCATGAGACAAAGTGTATGTGAACTGCTGTATGGAAAGTGAATTTGCTCTATAAATCTCACCCAAATCACAAATAAATAAATTAAATTAAATTAAGAGACTATCTCTTCTCCATTTAATAGTTTTGGCCCTTTGTCAAATATCAACTCTCCATAGATGGACAGGTCTATTTCTGGGTTCTCAATTCTGTTCCATTGGTCTATTTGTTTATCATTGTACCAATACCATGCTGTTTTGACTACTGTGGCTACGTAGGAGGTTTTGAAATGGAGTTTGAGACCTCCTACTTTGTTTTCTTCTTCAGCAGTGCTTTGGTTATCCAAGGTCTCTTTCCTTTCCATATGAAGTTAGTGACTGGTTTTTCCACATCCTTAAAGAATGCTAATGGAATCTAGATGAGGATTGCATTGAATGTATAGATTGTTTTGGGTACTGTTGAAATTTTCATAATATTCCACCTTCCTATGCATGAACATGGCATGTTCTTCCATTTATGTTGGTCTCTTCTAGTTGCTTGTAGTAGTGTTTTGTAGCTTTCTTTGTGTTGGTCTTTTGTGTCTGTGGTAAGATTTATTCCTAAGTATTTTACCTTTTTGGTAGCTATTGTGAATGGTATTGTTTTCATTATTTCCTCTTTAGAGGTCTCTGTTGATTTAGAGGAATCCAACTGATTTTTGTATGTTGATCTTATATCCTGCCATTTTGCTAAATGTTTCTATTAGTTCCAGTAATTTTCTTGCTGAGTCTCTTGGGTTTTCTATGTATAGGATCATGTCATCTTCCAATAGAGATAGCTTTACTTCTTCTTTGCCAATTTGGATGCCTTTTATTTCTCTTTATTGCCTTATTGCTCTGGCTAGGACTTCTAATACAATATTAAATAGAGGTGGTGATAGAGGGCATCCTTGTTTCTGGTTCCCATTCACAAAGGGTATGCCTTGAATCTTTCTCCATTGACAATAATGTTGGCTGTTAGTTTTGCATATATGCCCTTTATAATGTTGAGGATTTTCCCTTCTATTCCTATTTTGCTGAGAATTTTCAACAGGAATGGATTTTATCAAATGCCTTTTCTTCATCCATTGATGTGATCATCTGGTTCTTTTGTTTTATTTATGTGATGGATTACGTTGATTGTTTTTCTGATGTT
>NW_006922219.1:441562-443543 GCF_000298275.1 Orycteropus afer afer | reverse complement strand
CTTTTGACTCTTTTGGAGAAGTCTTTGGAAGCACATAAAAATTTAATTTTTAGAAGGTCCCAATCATCTGGCTTCTCTTCTGCTGTTGGTGCATTTTGATCTTTCTTCTTTTTGATGTGTGCATTTATTGCTATAAATTGACCTCTGAGTACTGCTTTCACTGTGTCCCAAATGTTTTGGTAAGTTGTATTTTCATTCTCATTTGTTTATGGGAATTTTTTAAAAAAATTTCTTCTGTTACTCAGTAGTTTCTGAGCAGTGTATTACTCAGTTTCCATATATTTGATTTTTTTTTCTTGGTCTTCTTATTAGTGATTTCTAATTTTATACCATTATGATCTGAGAAGATGCTTTGTAGAATTTCAAAGTTTTTTAATGTATTGAGGCTTGTTTTGTGAGCTAACATATGTTCTATTCTGGAGAATGATCCATGTGCACTGGACAAGAATGTTTATTGTGCTTCTATTGGGTGGAGCGCTCTATATAAGTTTATGAGGTCAAGTTGATTGATTGTGTTGTGGAGCTCCTCTGTACCTTTGTTGAGTTTGTTTCTAGTCGTTCTATCCTTCCTCGGAAGTACTGTGTTAAAGTCACCTACTGCTATTGTAGAATTGTCTATTTTTCCTTTCAATTCAGTTAATGTTTTCTTTATGTATTTTGGATCTCTTTCATTGGGTGCATAGATACTTATTATGGTGATGTCTTCTTGATCAACTGATCCTTTTAACATCATATAGTGCCCTTTCTCTTATGCTAGTTTTCACCTTGAATTCCATTTTATCAGAAATTAATATTTCTATTCCTGTTCTTATTTGGTTGCCATTAGCTTGATATGTATTTTTTCCACTCCTTGATTTTTAATTTATTTTTATCTTTGTGTTTAAGGTGGGTCTCTTACAGGCAGCATTTTGAAGGGTCTTCTTTTATTATCTAATCTGGCGCTTTCTTTCTTTTGACTGGTGCATTTAGTCCATCCACATTGAGTGTAATTATTGATAGGCATGAATTTATTGCTGTTATTCAATTGTGTTTTTTGTTGTACTGTTGGTGATTTCTTTGTTCCAAATATTTTTCTGTACTGAGTTCATTTTGTTATCAGTTTTTTTGTTGGTCTTTTCTTCATTATTATTGGTTTTGTGTATACTAAGCCCTTGTGATTTTCTTCTTTCTTAGTTTGGTTAGAAGGATTGTTAATTTTCTTTGTGGTTACTCTGGAGTACATTCTTGTTTTCCTAAATTTGGACCAGCTGTTCTATAAAGACATTGTCTTGACTTCTTCTCCATTTGGACGTTTTGTAATTAAAATTTTTATTCCCTCTATTTGCTTTATTGTTGGTGTGCTTAAAGATTTACTCCCCTATTTCTCTATTTACATTTTTTTGTGAGTTATTTGGAGAATCTTTTTTTAGGTTGGTTTCTAGGTGATGTTCTCAAGTGGCTTGATTTTAATTTGTTGTTCTCTGTTGTGGGTTTTCTATTGAAGGACTCCCTTTAGCATTTTGTGTAGGGTTGTCTGGTTTTCACAAATTCCCTTAATTTCTGTTTGTTTGGGAATGACTTGATTTCACCCTTGTAATTGAGGTACAGTTTGTCTGGATATATAATTCTTGGTTGGAAGTTCTTTTCCTTCAAGGTCTTGTGTATGCCATCTCATTGCCTTCTTGCCTGCATGGTTTCCACTGAGAAATCAGAGTTTAATCTTACTGCTTGCCCATTGTAGGCAACATTTCATTTTACCTGAGCTGCTTCCAAGATTCTTTGTCTTTGTCTTTGGAAAGTTTGATTATGATATATCTTGGTGACTTTCTCTTGGGGTCTACCCTCTATGGGATTTATTGTCCTTCTTGGATGGATATCTTTTCTTCTTTCATGATCTGGGGAGATTTTTCTGTTAACAAGTCTTTGACAATTTTCTCAGTTTGGGTTTTTTTTTTTTTTTTTTTTTTTTTGTGTTGTTGATGTTTCCTTGGTCCATATACTT
>NW_006922219.1:430153-441462 GCF_000298275.1 Orycteropus afer afer | reverse complement strand
GGGATTTATTGTCCTTCTTGGATGGATATCTTTTCTTCTTTCATGATCTGGGGAGATTTTTCTGTTAACAAGTCTTTGACAATTTTCTCAGTTTGTTTTTTTTTTTTTTTTTTTTTTTTGTGCCTCCTCTTGTTCTGGGATTCCAATCAGGCATGTGTTATTTCTTTTCATGCTATCCCATATAACTCTGAGGTTTTCTTCATTTCTCTTAAATATTTGTTCTGATTTTTCCTCATATAAGCTGTTGTCAAGGGATTTATCTTCTAGCTGGGAAATGTGTTCTTCACCCAATTCTTGTTTACCCTTTTGTCCTTTCAATGTGTTATTTATCTTCATAATTTTAGTGTTCATCTTCTGGATTTCTAATTGCTGTTTTCATATGATTTCTAATTATGAATTTATTTTGTTATTTTGCTCTTGAATTATTTTCCTGAATTCTTCAAGGGTATTATCTTTCTTCTCATTGCTTCTGTTTATGGTTTCCTTGAGCTCTTGGAGGGTCCTATATGTATATCTTTTTAATTTCTTATCAGGTAATTCTATTACTTGTTCTTCTTTGGGGAGATTTCCTAATTCTTTAGTTTGGACACTTGTTTCTACTATCTTCTCCTATTTCTTCATTTGATTTGAAGTTGGATGTTGTTTCCTAAACATATTGAAGTTGTCTTTGTTTGTTAGTTATGTTCTGATTTGTTTCACCCTGGCTTTATGTTTTACTGTATCTGGAAGCTTGGAGCATCTATACTTCTTTGATTGTTAATTTGGCTGTAATGAGTCACTCTTCAGCTTTCTCTGTGTTGGTGGAATCACTGGTGGGGATGTGAGTGCAGGTATCTGCTCATTGTGAAGAGGATTTGCTGTTGGACTGAGCAGGTGTTGTCCACCATCTGTTGTTGATCCTGTGGGTGAGGTGGTAAGTGTAGTAGCTACAGCTGACTCATGGAGAGTTAATATATTCCTCCCATTGAACAAGATAGGAGAAAAACAAAGTTAAGGAGAAGAAGGAGAGATGAAAAGATGGAATAGAAATAGATGACAAGAAATAAGGAGAACAAAAGAATATCATAAAAAGAGAAAACAAAAGTGGGCAGGTAAAGGGGATGAAGGTTTGGTAAAAAAAAAAAAAAAAGAGAGAGAGAAGAGAGGAGGCAAAGGGACAAGTGAGCAGATAGAAAGGAAGAAAAATTGAGCTAGAGGAAAGTAGAAAAATGAAGGAAGAATAAGGTATTTGAGTTCATCCAGCAGCCCTGGGAGCTGGCCACTGTGGCAGAATCTGCTGACACACCAAAGCACTAGTGCAGGAGAAAGGAGACTGGTGCAAAAGGGCAGAAAGCCAAAGCCCATTTTCTGTGCTCAGTGTGAGATTATTCAGTCAGCAATGCAAGTGTGGAGAAAGACAGCTGCAGTTCCTGGCTCCATTTGGAGCAGTCTGCCAATGATGACACTCAGCCTTCAAATCAAAACTCTGCAGTTCAAACCTGCTGCTGTCCCAAAAGCAAAAGGACTGTGTGGTAGTTAAGTTTGTGCATCAACTTGACTGGGCCTCGTTGAGTGGCTGGGCAGCTGGATGTGGTAGTCCCCATGATGAGATTGGTAATCAGCTCCATGGTGGACTCTACCAGAGCAGCTGAATAGGTGCTTTAGGGATGTGATCTCCAGCTTTGGGAATGGTCTCCAGCTTCTGGCACACTTGAACCCTGCATGTAGCCATGTCATTGTTCAGCAACCTGCCATGCTGTGCCAACTTTGTGACTTTCAATGGATTTGAATTAATAGCCTGCCATGTGGTTTGGTAATATTGGGACTGTGCCTTTTTACTTGTCAACCTTGGTCTTGTCAGTCTCAGCAGCCAGCAGCTGAGTGAAGAAAAGCCTTCAGCTTCAGTGGACTGGGAGCAGGAGGCAGAGCTGAAGCCCAATGTTGAGGGGCTTTCACCCAGCCTCTAGAGCCTGGCACTTTGAACTTAGACTTAAAGCTTCCAAACTGTGAGAGAATAAACTCCTGTTTCTTCAAGCCATCCCATTTGTGGTATATTCTTGTCAGAATGGTACTAGGTAACCAGAACAGACTGCCCTCCTCTGTACAAACTGACAAGTCCCAAAATCCCAGGCCTCAGTTCCACTCTGTCCTAAAAAGGGTTGCTAAAAGTTGAACTTGAGCCCACTGCCATGGATCTGATTTGAGGTTCTGTTTATTCGGAATTTCTCTTCCCTTCCCCTCCTCCCTTCCAGACACCATGACAGCTTAACCCATGGCCGTCCTGATCCATTTCCCAGTATGCTCTTCACCTCCACATACAGCTTTAGATCACCTTGAAATACTCCTGATTGTGACTGTTCTGTGTCTAATGCCTGTGGGTTCAGTGAAGTAGTTTTTTGTTTTTTTTTTCCCCTCCTCCTTGACCTACTTTGTATTTCTAATGATTTCTCTTCAGCTCTGCTGGCTGGGTGTTTTGTTTTGTTTTTTTTTTCCCAGTAGCTTAACCTGCTTCCTTTCACTGTCTTTACTGGATCTAATACTTTATCTTTTCATTAGCTGCTTATAACTGCAGGTTCATTATTTGTATCTGTTTTACTGAGTTTCTCAAAATTTCTGTTGACAGAAGGAACTGGCATGTGATCTGTTAATGGGATGCCATCTTTATCTGATCTATCCATAAAGTTTTTAAAAGGTAATTTTTTTAGAAGTAGATTGCTAGGTCCTTCTTCCAAGTCTGTCTTATCTTGGAATCTCCACTGATATCTGTCCACCATGAGTGACCCTGATGGTATTTGAAATACTGATGGCATAGCTTCCAGAATCATAGCAACACGCAAGTCACCCTAGTAGAACAAACTGACAGACAAGTGCTGGTGCCTCTTAAAATCAGTGCAATTTTTAAAATATTCTGCCTTTTTTAGTGACCAGGATATTTTTTAAATTGTCTTGCTAGAAATATAAATTTTTATTTCATGGTTTTCGTGGATTTACTGGCATCTTCTATAAAATATGTCCACCTGGAACCTTTGAATGTGACTTCATTTTAGGTTAAGGGCCTAGCAGATTTAATAAATGTAAGAATCTCAACATCAGATTATCCTGGATTAGGATGGCACTAAATTGAAGATACCAACCTCCCCTTGCCATTGAGTAGATTCCTGCTCAAACCAACCCTATAGGACAGAATAGAACTGCCCCACATGGTTTCTGAGGCTGTGATCTTTACCAAAGCAAACTGCCACCAAAGTGGCTGGTGGGTTCAAACCATTGACCTTTCGGTTGGCAACTGAGCCACCAGGGTTCCTTCAAATTCAACACTAGTATCCTTATAAAAGATAGAAAAGACTAATACAGAGACATGGGGGAGAAAACCATGTGAAGACAGAAGCAGAGATGGGAGTAATGCTGCCACAGGCCAAGCAAAGCCTGAAGCTACCAAAAGAACTGGAAAGAGCAAGAGAGGATTCTCTCCAAGAGCCTTCAGAGAGAGCTGGCCCAGCCTGAGTCTAAACTTTGGACTTCTGTCCTCCAGAACTATGAGAGAATAAATTTCTGCTGTAAATCACCAAGTTTATGCTAATTTGTTTCTGGTAATCCTAGGAAACTAACACAATGATCTTTAAAATGTGTTCTCTCTCTCTTTCTCTCTCTCTCTCTCCTCTCTCTCTCTCTCTCTGTGTACATGTATATATGGATTCTGTGTTGCTTTTTTGTTTATAGATTTTCTTGTGTTTATCAAAATCATTTTGGTCTAGAAAACAATTCTATAACTAATTGGTCAAAGAAATGTTAACTTTGAGCTTCAAGAAAACCACTTCAGTGATTTTATGCATATGATTTTCAAATAAAGTAACCAGCACAGCTGCCCACCACTAAATAAAATGTCTTTACCACACAACCAAAAGTCTAAAGCCTTTTGGTTTCTAACAAGTCAAGTGGGGAGGAGCAGCCTGAGAAGACACTGGACAACGGGCCTCTCCGGCAAAAGTTGGAAAACCAAGTCCCATGTTCGCTGGTCCAAGAGGCCACAGTATAAGTCAACCCCATCCCCTTGATTCATTTATCAAAACTTATGCCTGCAGGTCCATGGAACCAGAGATGAATTTAAAGGATAAGGGGTTCCCGTAATTGGTTGCAGTAGAGGCAGGAAAAATGAAGGAATGGGGGTAAATTGGCAAGGGTGAGATTCTGAAACCCCACCTCTCAAAAGTGACTCATAGAAAAACATAATCTGTGACCAGGGTCTCCCGATTGAGGGACACAAGTAGAGAGGGAAGCACTCGTACCAGGGCGGGGGGCTCATAGTGCTGCAGGGTACACACGCTCAGAGAGGAAAGACAACCTGAGTGCAGCGCGGCTCTCCAGGTCCTTTTCCAAATTCCACCAGACAGCCTCTGACTGTGATGCACAGCTGGATTTTAATTCTCTTGCTACAATGCAGCTTTTTCCTGCAATCAATTGTATATTTATAAGCATTGTCATCTTGAGTCTTTAGCAATCTACCTGTCTAACTGCCACCATTAATGGAACACCTGTCTATTTATTTTCTGGACCTTTAAATTCCCTGTCAGTATTTTGTCTGTTACTTTGTTGCTATCTTCTTAATGACCTGTAGGAGCTCTGTGTAATTCCAACTTTTAAACTTTTGTCTGTAGTATATGAACAATTTTTTGAAAAACAGACTCTCATATCTTTTTTGTTTTTGTTGTTTGGTACCTCCCACCACACAATGCTGTAATTTTATGTGGTCAGATATATATGTTGCTCCCTTTATAACTTCTGGTTGTTATCTTGCTTATCTCTTAGCCTAAGATAATGTAAATACTATCCTCCAATTTAATAAATATTAATAATGTTTTATCTTCTACCTTGAAAACTAATTGGGAATATTATATATATAATTTTAACTGAGAAGTCAAATTGTGTTAGATTTCATGTGGATAAATGATAATGTCAGCATTGAAAAGCTACTTATATCTGTATTAAGTGCACATATACTCTGGTATAAGGAAGCAATGGTGGCACAGTGCCTAAGGCATTTGAGTACTAACCAGAAAGTTGGTGGTTCAAAACCCACCAGCCACTCTGTGGAAGGAAGATGGGGCAATCTACTTCTGTAAAGATTTACCACCTTGGAAACCCAATGGGGGTCTCTATGAGTCAGAATCGACCCAATGGCAATTAGTTTAGGTTGGCTTTTGGTATAATCTTGTATAAATTATACACTCTCTATTCTGTTTCACTAATCTATTTGATTATTTCTGAGCTAACACCGTTGTTGTTCTGAATGCAACGTCCTTATATTAAGTTTTACTATCTGCTAAATTATGTTTCACTTTTCACTATTTTCTTTCCTTAAATGACATTTATTTTTTCTCATACTTATAATACTTTTGTCCAGATATGGTTTAATTTAAATGAAATTAAATATTTATTCCGAACTTAGAAGTTTTATATTGATGCATCATTTTTTGATAGACATACATTTTCATTAGTTGAGCTTTTATTTTATGCTCTTTGATATTTTTTTCTTCATAGTTCCTATACCTTTCTTGCTTATTTCCTTTCTATATATTTTAGAATTTTGGTTCCTCTTATGAATGAATTCTTTTTCCCTTTTCTAGTTCCATTTCTAATAACTAGTATAGTGAAATGTCATTTGTTGTTATGTTTTTTGTATCTATGAAAATAACATTTTTAAATAACATTGTATTGGGTTTTTGGTAAAAGTTTACATAGCAAATTAATTTACCACCTAGCAATTTTTACACAATGACATTGGTCAGATTTTTCATAAATGTGTTAACTTTGTCATTATTTCCAATCAGGTTGTTCTATTTCCAATAATCTAGTTTCCCTGTCCCTTTGTCTACTCATCTTTGATTTACAGTAAATGTTGACCTTTTAGTCTCATATATAAGCCCACTGCCATCAAGTTGATTCTGACTCATAGTGACCATATAAGACAAAATAGAACTGCCCCTTAAAGTTTCCAAGGCTCTAAATAGTTACAGAAGCAGACTGCCTCATTTTTCTCCTGTGGAATGGCTGGTGGGTTTGAACTGCCAGCCTTTTGGTTAGCAGCCAAATACTTTAACCATTACACTTCCAGAGCTCCTCCTTAGTCTCATGTAGATGATTTTTTAGAGTAGCACTCAGTTGATATTGTTTATGAGCCAACCAATTATTTAGCTAAAAGTTGACCTCATGGAATAGTTTCAGTTCAAAGTTTAAAGAGTAACTCAAGGTGACAGTCTCAGAGAGTCTTCTAATGTTAACCAGTCCAGAAAGTCTGGACTTTTTAAAAATTTGAGTTCTGTTCATTTTGCTCCCATTCTATCAGAATTCATTCACTGTCTTCCTGATAGTAATGGTTGGTAATAATAGCCAGGCATCATCTAGTTCTTCTGATTTCAGGGTTGATGAGGTCATGGCTCATGTAGACTATTAGTCTTGTGGACTAGTTTCTTCTCTGAGTCTTTGGTTTCCTTCTTTCTCTTTTACTCTGAACACATAGAGACCAATAATTATATCTTAGATAGCCACTCATAAGCTTTTAGCATCCCAGAAACTATTTAGGAAACTAAGATGTAGAACATAAACTTTATGTACTATGTTATTGACCCACAAGACTTTGGTCCTAAGCCTTCAGATCCCATAAACCCATCCCACAAGATGTTTGGTTATGTCTAAGAAGTATGCCCCCTACGTGCTTTATTCTAATATGAATATACACTTGACTCTTGAACAACATGAGTTTCAGCTACATGGGTCTACTTATATGCAGATATTTTTCACTGAATATATTGGAAAATTGTTTTTGGGATTTGGAGCAATTTGAAAAAACTCACAGGCGAACCACATAGCCTAGAAATTTTGAAAAAGTTAAGTATGCCATGAATGCATAAAATACATATAGATAGTAGTCTATTTTATCATTTACTACCATAAAATATATATAAATCAATTAGAAAAAGTAAAATTTATCAAAATTTATGCACACAAACACAAACCATGCTTAACATCATTTGCAGTTGAGAGAAATATAAACAAATGTAAAGAAGCAGTATTTAATTATACTGTGTAAAATTGTAGTACATACTGTACTGCTGTAATAATTTCACTTCCTGTTGTTATTGCGGTGAGCTAAAGTGTTCTCAGTATCCACTTAAAACACTGTGTGACACTAATCTTCTCCGTAAAAGCCATTCATCTCTCCAGTAAATTGCATATCACAGTAAAAAATTAACTCTCAGGGTTCTTGCATATTTTTTGTGCTCAGTACAATACTTTAAACCTTGAATAACCCCATGGGACCCTTACAAAGTGCCACTAGTGATGCTGGAAGTGCCGCCAAGAAGAGAGAAAACTTATGACATTATAAGAAAAAGTTGGAATTTCTTGACATATACTGTAGATTGAGGCCTGCAGCTGTGGTTGCCTGCCATTTCAAGATAAACAAATCCAGTGTGTTTTGGTTCTCTAGTGCCACTCTAACAGACATATACCACAAATGGGATGGCTTTAACAAACAGGACTTTATTTTCTTACAGTTTGGGAAGCTAGAAGTCTGAGTTCAAAATGCCAGGCTCTAGGGACTGGGTGAAAGCCCCTCACCTTTGGCCTTCAGCTCTGTCTCCTACTTTTGGCCGACTGAAGCTGGAGGCTTTTCTCAGACAGCTGCTGGCTTCTGAGGCTGACAAACCCAAGGTCAATAAATAAAAAAGGCACAGTCCCAACCAATATTACCAAACAATATGGCAGGCCACTAATTCAAGTCCAGAAAAATCCCAAGATCTGCAGAGCATGACAGGCTGCTGAACAATGACTTGGCTACATGCAGGGTTCAACCTTTATGATGATCCATTTCCACTTAATGAATGGTAAGTAATCATCGCCTAACAGAGTTAACAAACTTATCTGTTGTGTATGTGTGTAAGTGTCTTCATGTAAAAATCAAATAGCTGTACGGTAAGAATTGTGTTACTCAATGGTTTATGTTATTGGTAAGGCTACTGATCAAACAGTAGGCTATCAGTAGTTAAGTTTTGGGAGAGTCAAAAAGTATATGTGAATTTTCAACTGTGCAAGGGTTTGATGCCCTTAACCCATGCATTATTCAAAAATCAATTGTATGGATAAATACACTTATACAAGTCGGGTGTGTCAAGTTGGACCCGACTCATAGTGACCTCTCCTTGGGTTTCCGAGGCAGTATCACTATGGAAATAGATTGCCAAGACTTCCTTCCGAGGAGTGGCTGGTGGGTTTGAACGCCAGCCTTCTGGTTAGCAGTCAAGTGCCTTATGCACTATGCTACCAGAGCTCTCCTTAAATTTTTACAGAAGCAGGCTGCCTCATCTTTCTCCCATGGAGTGGCTAGTGATTTTGAACTGCAGACCTTTTGGTTAGCAGCCAAATGTTTTAACCACTACACCACCAGAGCTCTGATAAATCTATATATGTCCACTTATACATATATATATACTTAAACATACCTATACACTTATATGCATATATATAAACACATGTAACCACACATTTTTACTTACGGTTGCAAAGTTTCACATGTCATACCATTTATCAAAACATCATTTTTTCTTGTGTACTTCTTAGTAGCATCATTTACCTTTACCAAGCTGTACACACTTCATACACATTTGGTGTTACCATTCCCATCATCATAAATAACAGTATCTACTAGAGAGCCATACCACCCCATCTGTCCCTGGTAACCACTATGATCATTGGTTTCAGTATTTATACCTATTCTTGTCTTTTTATAATAGTGAGATCTTTCAGTATTTGTCCTTTTGCAAAAGACTTATTTCACTCAGCATAATGCCCTCCAGATATATCCACATTATATTTTGAGAACTCATCATTATTCTTTGTGGCTGCATAGTATTCCGTTGTATGTATGTATGTATTTGTTCACCCTTTCATCTGTTGAGGGGCACTGAGGTTGTTTCCATCTTATTGCTATTGTGAATAATAGTGCTGCAATGGACTTCCAAAACCAAACCAAACTCACTGCCATTGAGTCGATTCTGACTCATAGTGATCCCCACTGGGTTTCCAAGGCTGTAAATCTTTACAGAAACAGACTGGTTCATCTTTCTCTTTGGAACAGCTGGTAGGTTTGATTAGCAGTCAAAGGCCTTAACCACAACACCACCTGAGGTGGTCAAAAGTCTGTTTGTGTCTTTAGTATTAGATCTCTACAGTATATACCTAGAAATGGGATTGCTGGATCATAAGGCAGTTCTATTTCTATTTTTAAAAAAGCACCTTACTGTTTTCCATAGTGGTTGCACCATTTTACAATCCCACTAGCAGTACATAAGGGTTCCAATATGTTCACATTCTCACTAGTAGCATTTGCTGTTTTCTGGTTTTTTTTTTTTTTTTAATAAGTACTATTTTAGCAGAGGTGAGATACTATCCCATTGTAATTTTGATTTGCATCTCTCTACTGACAGCTCTCTGAAAGTTCTGGTGGCATAATGTCTCAGGCATTTGAGTGCTAACCAGAAGGCTGGTGGTTCAAACCCATCAGCCACTCCTTGGAAGGAAGATGGGGCAATCTACTTTTGTAGAGATATGCCTCGGAAACCCAAGGGGATCGCTATGAGTTGGGACCAACTAGATGGCAGTTAGTTAGACATCTTACTAAAGGATAGTCACTCTGGCTTTAACAATAGGCTCAAGCATAGCAATGATTTTGAGAATGGTACAGGACTGGGCAGTGTTGGTTGGTTCTGTTGTACACAGGGTGCCTATGAGTTAGATCTGACTCAATGGTATCTAGCAACCACAACAACCAATGAAGGAGTCCTGGTGGCACAGTGGTTAAAGCACTTGGCTGCTAACTGAAACATTGACAGGTCCAACCCACCAACCAGCCATTCCACAGAAGAAAGGCGTGGCAGTGGGCCTCTGTAAAGATTTCAACTTTGGAAAGCCCATGGAGCAGCTCTATTCTGTCTTATAGGGCAACTGTGTGTTGACATCAACTTGTAAGCAATGGGTTTTGTTTGTTTGTAGTGATTAATCATCAAGATCCTCTTTTCATGTGTTTATTGGTGACCTGAATGCCTTCTTTGGTGAAGTGTCTGTTCATGCCCCTTGCTTATTTTTAACTGAGTTGTTTGTCTTTTTGTTGTTGAATTGTCAACGTTTTCTATACATTTTAGAAAGTAAACTCTTATCAGATATGTTGTTCCCAAAGACTTTCCCCCAGTGTGCAGCTTGTCTTTTTACTCTTTTGATAAAATCTTTTGATGTTTATCAGTATTCAATTTTTATGAGGTCCTAGTTATCTAATTTGACTTGTCGTTCTATATTTTCTTCCAAGAACTTTATAGGTTTAGCTTTAAGATTAGGTTAGGTCTTTGATCTGTTTTGAGTTACTTTTTGTCAAATTATTTTTAAACACTTTATTTTTTAAAGAAATTACCTTTAGTTGAATCATGTAATTTACACATAAAGGTACAATTTTCCTTTCTTTTTCAAAATTTACCTTTCTTCATTTTCTCTTCTTAATGAATTAGAGAACTTCAAAAAGCTCAATAATATTGGTTTATGAGTTCCTAACGTTTTCTGCTTTTTACAGTCATGTCAGAATTTGCTGCTTTTTTTTTTTTTTCCAAAACAGGCATTGCTATACTGATGTATTTTCCTCTTAATACTATTTGAATTAGCATTTTTATTAAGAATGTTAAATTTGTAGTATGTAGTAAGATGAAGAAATAAGATAAAACAAAATTTATGAGTGTGATCACCTCCGGGAGGAGGTAATGTAATTGGGGAGGGGTAAATTTGTTTTCAACAAATCTAAGGTTTAGGCACTGCCATTTTTCTTGTAAAAAAAAACCTATTATTAAAGTATTTTTATTCTAAATATTATAAATCATAATAAAATGAATACTCACCTACTCAAGCTAATAAATAAAGCAAGTAATTGCAAATTACATTATTCAACTAAAGACAATTTCTTTGAAAAATAACATGTATAAAAATCATTTGACAAAAAGTAACTCAAAATGGATCAAAGACCTAAACGTTAAAGCTACAACTACAAAGTTGTAAAGAAAACATAGGAACAAAACCATGGAACCTAGCTTTAAAAATTATTTTGATCAACGTGATTGAAATCCCAATTTGTTGTTGTTGTTAAGTGCTGTCGAGTCGTTTCCAACTCATAGCGACCCCATGCACAGCAGAACAAAAAACACTGCCCGATCCCGCGCCAGCCCCACAATCCCTGCTATACTTGAGCCCATCATCGCAGCCACCGTGTCAATCCATCTCGTTGAAGGCCTCCCCCT
>NW_006922219.1:421399-429503 GCF_000298275.1 Orycteropus afer afer | reverse complement strand
GGAGTGGCTGGTGGGTTTGAACCGCCAGCCTTCTGGTTAGCAGTCAAGTGCCTTAGCCACTATGCTATCAGAGCTTCATCAGTAGGTACCTTAAGGCATCCTCACTTTCAGCAAGCAAAGTTGTATCGTCTGCATATCTCAGGTTGCTAATGATTCTTTCTCCAATCCTGATACCACATTTTTCTTCATATAGTCCAGCTTCTCGGACTTCTTCTACTAGAGGGCTATACCACCCCATCTGTCCCTGGTAAGCACTATGGTCATTGGTTTCAGTATTTATGCCTATTCTTGTCTTTATTCCAAATTTACCTTATCCCAAATTTACCCCTCCCCAATTACATTACCTCCTCCCTGAGGTGATCACACTCATAAATTTTGTTTTATCTTATTTCTTCATCTTATTACATATTAATATATCCCAACACAATATGTTTTGCAAATATTTCAACTTGAAATAAGTGGCATTATGCTATATGTATTCTTCTGTGATTTAGCTTTTCAAGCCCCTATTAAGAAGAATAATTCTGCATTCAAGGTCATTGTGATAATTATTTCTGGAACATACAAAAGCAAAATGCCCCTTTGAAGACCTGTGTCTCAGAAAGGTTCTCACCAAATTCTTTCCCTGTTTGTCTTCTGAGGGGATGAAATTATGATGTTATACTGAAAATGTTTGAGGATTGAAGGTGATAACATTATTGAGGAAACTTCCCCAGTGCTGCATCCTAACTCTAGTATATTCAAAGGAACGAGCTCACGGATTAAGATTGTCTGATTTACTTTAGCCCTCAACAATCAACACTTCCTTAATTATTTCCTTCAGTTCACAAAGACCTGGAGGTTATTTCACTATGTGAGCTAAAATGAAACATTGTAATTTATAAATAGCTGCACTGAGCATGGGAATAAAACATATCTAATGAGTCCTACTCTTCCAAGTGACAAAATCCATAAGGATTTGGAGAAAATGAGCTCACCACCATCAGTAGCTCTATCAAGCCAGCTCTGTAATTAGATCCCAAGGGTCCTCCTTCCAATATAGAAAGAATTAGGTATTTTAAAATCTAATTAACTTTCTAACGTTAAACAACAAACATTGAGCTCTTTATCCAGGTCTTAAAAGATAGTCCTCTCTTATTCAGGGAGACTACAAGTAAGAATGAAACAGGAGCGATAGGCCATGGGGCACCAGAGGGGGAATATTGACATGGAAGGAAAGCCAGACCGACAGGAGTGCATAAATAAGAAGGGCACAGGGATGGGGGTGGGGGGTTACAGGGCAGGGAGAGGAGGAGAGGGGGTTAGGACTGGGGATGGTAATCGGGGAGTGAAACCAAATGTGCATGAACTGTTGAGTGTAAAACAAATTCTGCTCTGTAAATTTGCACCCAAAGCACAATTAAAAAAAAAAAAAAAATGATGGACTAACCAGAGGAACACCACAAATAAATCAAACCATAGTACTTCCGTCATTTCTCTCCTCCCCTCCAGAACATAACATAGCCATATGAGTAAATAAGGCAATTAATCAGGGAATCAAAGAGCAAGCTTTTTCTTTTTCATTTAGAATACAGGAAAAAGGTTAGAAAAATACAAGTGACCAAAATCCCAGAATGTTTTTATTGATTTTGGTTCATTAATTCCTCATTCTTATAAAGAATTGCCAGAACATTTAAATATCCATGAATTTTTATATCATGTGATGGCAAGTACAATCAAATATTGATTTTTTCAACAAACCACTCCCTTTCGTGATGAAATGTTTCATTACTGCCACATTTGTAGGCTGCAGTGGAGCTTGCACAGACAAGTATCCTAATGGAAAGTATTCTAGAATTTATCAGTAGAATTATTATTTGGTTCCAAATCCACCAAAAGTTTTGGTGTTTGATTTTAGAAAAGCGTTAGTTATTTTTGTCTAAATGTTATTGTAAAAAGAATACCACTATTTATGACCTACTAAATTTCTTAAGGAGTCCTAAGATTGTGCAAAGGTTAACATGTGTTCACATCCACCCAGAGGCATTTCAGAAGAAAGGACAAGAGATATATTTCAGAAAAATCAATCATTGAAAAACCTAGAAATGTAAGAATGATAATATCGATTTAATCCACCAAAATAACATTATAAATTAATGTATAAATTAGCATTAATACATTAAAAGGGGAAATTTTAAATTACTTCAATAAACTCCAAAAAGAACATTGAATAAATGCAACATCCATTCAGAAGGAAACTTTTTATAAACCAAAAATTGAGCTTTTTAAAAAGTAATTTAAAATATTTATCTAAAACCTACAGAAGACATATAAATTGGTGAAATTTTAAAGATCTCATTTTAAGATTAGAAACAAAATCAAGGACATTCTCTTCTTTCCTAATATTCAATTAAAAAAACCAAACTCACTGCCGTCAAATCAGATCTGACTAATAGCAACCCCTCCTTGTGTTTCTGAGGCAGTATCATTACCGAAGTAGATTGCCCAACCCCTTCCCAGGAGTGGCTGGTGCGTTTGAACCAGCCTTCTGGTTAGCAGTGAAACACCTTAGGCGCTATGCCACCAGAGCTCCTTAATACTCAATATTGCACTGTAAATTTTCACCAAAGCAATAAGATAAGAAAAAGTGGTTTTAGGAATTGGAATCAAATGGATAAAATAGTATTTGTAGATACTGTTTCACTGAAACAGAAGCTCAGTGTCTCCTAAGCAATGAGTTCCTCATCCTCCCTCCTTTACACCTACCTCTGGAGCTCTGGTAGCATAGTGCCTAAGACACTTGACTGCTAAACAGAAGGCTGGCGGTTCAAACCCACCAGCCACTCCTCAGAAGGAAAGTTGGGCAATATACTTCCAAGTGATACTGCCTCGGAAACCCAAGGAGGGGTCGCTATGAGTCGCGTCTGACTCAACGGCACATAACAACAACTGGTAACCACTAGTAGACTTTGGTCTCTATATTCTTGCCAACTCTAAGTATTTCACATACGTAGACTTTGCCGAGTTGGGATGGCAAGTTGACTCCTGTCAACCCCATGTGCAACAGAATCAGACCATAGGACCCATAGGGTTTTCGCAGGCTAATTTTTTGGAAGTTGATCACCAGACCTGTCTTTTTAGTCTTAGTCTGGAAGCTCTGCTGAAACCTGTTCAGTATACACGATGTTTAATCTGGTCTCCAATTATCAATTCACATACATTTATTAATTATTATACTCCTTATTTCCATACTGATTTTTAACTTCCATGGCTTTGCCACATTCTTCTATTTACCTGGATCTTGGCTGCCAAATTGAGATCTTAGACAATCTTTAATGTTTGGTTTAAATTTCATCTACTTCATGAATCTATTTGCATTTGCTCTAAATCAGACTAGTCCTCATTTTCCTGAAGAGGTTTTGCACATGTAATTAAAACCCATTGCCATCTAATCATTTCTGGCTCACAGTGACCTTAGAAAACAAAGTGGAACTGCCCTATAGGGTTTCCAAGACTGTAATCTTTATGGAAGTCAATGCCACATCTTTTTCCCACAAAGCAGCTTGTGGTAATTAACCACCAACCTTTCAGTTAGCAGAGATCACTTAACCACTGTGACACCCAGGCTCTATAATATATAATTGTTGTTGTTGTTGTTATGTGCCGTCGAGTCGGCCCTGACTCATAGCGACCCCCTCCTTGGGTTTCCAAGGCAGTATCACTACAGAAGTAGGATTGCCCAACCTTCCTTCCGAGGAGTGGCTGATGGGTTTGAACCTCCAGCCTTCTGGTTAGCAGTCAAGTGCTTTAGCCACTATGCTACCAGAGCTCCTAATATAATTACTGCTAAGTAATTTAGCACTTAGGTTTAGGTAGTTTGGTGATGTCTTCTGATAATATAATGCAGTATTGTTTTAACAAGTAAAAGGTTGGTGCTTTTGCTTATATATATGTCATTGTTGTTAGGTGCTGTTGAGTTGGTTCTGGCTCATAGTGACACTATGTAGATCCCAAAGAAACACTCCCCAGGCCTGTGCCATCCTCATAATCATTACTCCGTTTGAGCCCATTGTTGTGGGCACTGTGTCAATCAATCTTGTTCAGAGTCTTCCCCTTGCTCACTAACCCTCTACTTGACCAAGCATGATGTCATCTCCAGTCACTGGTCCCTCCTGATAACATGTCCAAAATATGTGACACCAAGTCTTCCCATCCTCACTTCTAAGGAGCACTCTGGCTGTACTTCTTCCAAGACAGATTTGTTGGTTCTTCCAGCAGTCCATGATATATTCAATATTTTTCACCAACACCATAATTTATATGCATCAATTCTTCTTTGATCGTTCTTGTTCATTGTCCAGCTTTTTGCATGCACATGAAGTGATTGAAAATACCATGACTGGGGTCAGGCCACCTTAGTCTTCAAAATGACATCTTTGCTGCTTAATACTTTAAAGAAGTCTTTTGCAGCAGATTTGATTTCTTGACTCCTGTTTCCTTGGGTGTTGATTGTGGATCATGTCAAATGAAATGCTTCACAACTTCAACCTTTTCTCCATTTATCATGACTTTGCTTTTAGTCCAGTTGTGGGGGCTTTTGTTTTCCTTATGTTGAGGTGTAACCACAACGAAGGCTGTAGTCTTTGATCTTTATCAGTAAGTGCTTCAAGTCCTCTTCACTTTCAGCAAGCAAGGTTGTGTCATCATCTGCATATTGCAAGATGTTAATGAGTCTTCCTCCTATCCTGATGTCACATTCTTGTTCATACAGTTCAGCTTCTCAGATTATGTGCTCAGTATGTTGTTATTGTTGTTATGTGCCGTCGAGTCGACCCCGACTCATAGCGACCCCTCCTTGGGTTTCCGAGGCAGTATCACTACGGAAGTAGGATTGCCCAACCTTCCTTCCGAGGAGTGGCTGGTGGGTTTGAACCGCCAGCCGTCTGGTTAGCAGGCAAGTGTCTTAGCCACTATGCTACCAGAGCTCCTATGTGCTCAGTATACAGGGTGAATAAGTGTGATGAAAGGATACAACCCTGATTCACTTCCTGCTTTTAAATTATATGGTATCCCCTTATTTTGTTCAAATCATTCCTTCTTAGACTATGTACGGGTTCCGCATACTCACTGCCATTGAGTCAGATCTGACTCATAGTGACCCCTCCTTGGGTTTCCGACACAGTATCCCTATGGAAACAGATTGACCAATCTTCCTTCGAGGAGCATCTGGTGAATTTGAACTGCCAGCCTCTAGTTAGCAGTCAAATGCCTTAGATACTATGCTACCAGAAAGGTTCTGCATAAGCACAATGAAGTGTTCTGCAATTGTCATTCTTTGCAATGTTATCTATAATTTGTTGTACTCCAAGCAGTCTAATGCCTTTGCATAGTCAATATGCATAGTTACATAGAGTAACTATCTTTCTGGTATAATCTGCTTTCAGCCAAGATCCATCCGTTATCAGTAAAGATATCTCTTGTTCCATGTACTCTTCTGAATCCAGCTTGAATTTCCAGCCATTCCCTGTAAATGTACTGCTTCAACCATTTTTAAATTATCTTCAGCAAAATTTTACTTGTGTGTGATATTAATGATATTATTTGATAATTTCCGCATTCTGCTGGATCACCTTTCTTTAGGAATGGGCCAAAACAGATTTCTTCCAATCAGTTGGCCAGATAGTAGTCTTCCAAATTTCTTAAACTAGACAAGTGAGCACCTCCAGCATCGCACCCATTTGTTAAAACAACTCAGTTGATGTTCTATCACTTTTTGGACCCCTGATCTTATTCTGACTTATAGTATTAAACTTGTCTATTGTCTCATTCCACAGAGGTAGTTGATCTGATTCCTGTATAGTCTATCCAGGGTGGTCTGTGTGTATAGTGCCTATTTTTGTTGTGGGAAAAAAAAAGCTTGCCAAATTTATTCTTGCAGTCTCTGGCATTGTCTCTATCACCAAGACCGTATTTCCAATTACTGTTCCTTCTTTGTTTCCAGCTTTCACATTCCAATCATTGGTTATTATCAATGAATCTTGATGCATATTTGATCATTTTCGGACTGCAAAAGTTGGTAAAAATACTTCAGTTTCTTCATCTTTGGCGTTAGTGGTTGGTGTGTAAATTTCAATAATAGTCATCTTAACTGATCTTTCTTGTAGGCATATGAATATTATCCTATTGCTAACAGTTGTCCTTCAGGATAGTTGTTGAAATATTCTTTTTGAAGATAAATGTGATGTCATCCCTCTTCTGTCTATCATTTCTAGCAAAATAGGCCATATGATTATGTGATTCAAAATGATCGATACCAGTCCATTTTAGTGGGTTTTTCTCATTTTGAATCATGGCAAATCAGCAAATGAAGGTCCCAGAAGCTTTATTCATCCACATTAAAGCTGACTCTACTTTGAGCAGGAAGCTCTCTCCCAATCGTAGTCATAGTTCAGAGCACCATCCAATCTGAGAGGCTCATCTTTCATCATTATAGCAAATAATGTTTTGAGTGGTTGTGTGTGTGTGTATATATATATAGTGCTCCATTTTTACTTAAAGGACAGAGTACAGAAAGCATAGAGTTAATTTAATTATGTCAGTCAGATGCATTATATCCTTACCTTGGGACCTCTCTTGACTGAAGCATGAGCTTGATGCTTCAGCACTATCCTATTTTGGAAAGTCCTTCCCACCCTATCCATACTAAAGAGTCATCTATTTATTTATTTATTTATTTTAAAATAATTTATTTTATTTTTGTGATGGTGTTTGTTGTTGAAAATATACAGCAAGTTAGATACCGATTCAACAGTTTCCACATGTACAATTCAGTGACATTGATTACATTCTTCAAGTTGTGCAACCATTCTCACCTTCCTTTTCTGAACTGTTCTTCCTCTATTAATACAAATCTATGCTCCCTAAGCTTCCCATCTAAAATTTCAAGTTGCTGTTGTCAGTTTGATCCCATATAGATACGTCTTTAAATGAGCACAATGCTCAAGAAGACATTCTTTACTAATTAAGACAACTATTGTTTGATTTAAAGAAGACTTTAGGGTATATTTTTGGTAGAAACATTATCCTTTACTGTCTATTCTGCCCATGTAAAAGAATAGATAAAGATAGTGAAGCTAGGCTTAGTAAATCAGTGAAAGAGGTGACAGGAAAAAAAAAGAGACCATCAATGTTTCATTTTTCTTATGAGTTCAGCGAGCCTTTTCTGCAAGCATTTCCATTCCCTGTTGTGCATGCTTTTTAATAATATCATAGTATATACACTTACAGGCAATCAAGAAACACATGCTTTATATTGAAATACTACTTTAATTATGTGACTTATCTTTTTTGAATCTCAAACCAAGTATATATTGTGTAGGATCATTTTAATATCCATTTTGAATTTAAGAAAATAAAAGCTTAGAAATATTAAGTGATTTTTTTCTTCTTAAGGTAAGTTTTGGATTACCATTTTGTTCTTCTGAGTTCTACTCTGCCCACAGGGCATGGGAGCAGCTTCTATCTTCCTCTAATTTCACAAGGGGGAAGGAGAATCCCGAAAAACAACAGCCCAAGGCTGATTCCTATGAGGCAGAAGTCAGACACGCTGCCACCCTCCAACATTTTCACCTCTGACAACAACCATTCCTCCCATGGCACTCTCTACTTCTCTTCTGGGTTCAACAGTTCATTGCAGTGACCACACATAATACTTATGATTATTGAGTTTATTAGGGAAGTAACAGGTTACACTCAGGATACAGTTGTTCTATCAGGACAGCCTTTTCTCAGCCATGGCCCATTGGCCTCTGTCCTGCTACAGCAAGTGATGCAAGGCTCTTTTAGCTACGCCAAAAGGTGCCCAAAAGGCACTCCACTCTCCCAACAAGCTTCCTGCCTGAAGACATTCACTTTTCTTGCTCTGTGGTCTGGAAAGTCTACAGCTCTGTCTCATTCTAGTCTCTTGGGTCTGTTATCTCTGCTGCTGCCACTATCTCTAGTGTCACAACTCTGTCTCCTGGATCAAGGAAGTTTATTTAAGCCTAGTGGATCACAAAACTGACCAATCTCCACATTAGGGTTACATACTGATATAGTGCTGTTGTTGTTGTTGTTGTTATGTGCC
>NW_006922219.1:413084-421299 GCF_000298275.1 Orycteropus afer afer | reverse complement strand
ATCGAGTCGGCCCCGACTCATAGCGACCCCTCCTTGGGTTTCCAAGGCAGTATCACTACGGAAGTAGGATTGCCCAACCTTCCTTCCAATATAGTGCTAGAGACATTTATTCTCTATGCCAAGAAATTTGGAAGAAAGCTACATGCCCATGTGACTGGAAGAGATCCCTATTTGTGCCCATTCCAAAGAAAGGTGTTACAACAAAATGTGGAAAATATCAAACTACATCATTAATAGCACACACAAGTAAAATTTTACTGAAGATAATTCAAAAAGGCTTGCAGCAATATGTTGACAGGGAAATTCCAGAAATTCAAACAGGATTAAGAAGAGTTATGTGGAACAAAGAATGTCGTTACTGATGTCAGATAGATTTTGACTGAAAGCAAAGAATACCAGAAAGATTTTTACCTGTGTTTTATTGACTATGCAAAACCATTTGACTGTGTGGATCATAACAAATTATGGCTAACATTGTGAAGAATGGAAATTCCAGAACACTTAATTGTGCTCATGAGGAACTTGTACATAGACCAAAAGGCTGTCATTCAAACAGAACAAGGAAATATGGAATGGTTTAAAATCAGAAAGGCTGTGCATCAGGGTTGTATTCTTTCACCATACCTATTCAATCTGTATATTGAGCAAATCTGAGCAGCTGGATTACATGAAGAAGAACATGGCATCAGGACTGGAGGAAGAACCATTAACAACCTGTGATATGCAGATAACACAACTTTGTTCTTTGAAAGTGAAAATGACTTGAAGCACTTACTGATGAAGACCAAAGACTACAGTATTCAGTATAGATTACATCTCAACATAAAGAAAACAAAAATCCTCACAACCAGACCAATAAGCAATATCATGATAAATGGAGAAAAGTTTGAAGTTGTCTGGTATTTAATTTTACTTGGATCCACAATCAACATCCATGGAAACTGTAGTAAAAAATCTGCTATCATATTGCATTAGGCAAACCTGCTGCAAAAGACCTCTTCAAAGTTTTAAGAAGCAAAGATGTCACTTTGAAGACTAAGGTGCACCTAACCCAAGCAATGGTATTTTCAATCACCTCACGTGCACAGGAAACTTGGACAATGAATAAGGAAGACCTAAGAAGAATTGACGCCTTTGAATTGTGATGTTGTCCAATAATACTGAAAATACCATGGACTGCCAGAAGAAGAAACAAATCCATCCTGGAAGAAATGCAACCAGAATGATCCTCAAGAGTGAGAATGGCCAGACTTTGTCCACCTACTTTGGTCATGTGGTCAGAAGGACCATTCCCTGGAGAAAGATATCATGCTTGGTAAAGGAGAGGGTCAGTGAAAAGGGGGAAGACCCTCAACAAGATGGATTGACACAGTGGCTGCAACAATGGGCTCACGTACAGAAAGGATTGTGAGGATGGCACATGACCAGGTAGTATTTTGTTCTGTGGTACATGGGGTCACTATGAGTCAGAGTTGATTCAACAGCACCTAACAACACCACCTTATTTGCTTGGTCCCACCAAGCAAGGGTTACCATGTACCTTACTTGCATTATTAACAAGCTATCCAATCCTGTTGATGGACCACAATCACCTCACATTTGCATAACCCTATACAGTCATCTGATGGGAGTGGCAAAGACAATGGCTAGAAGAGCCATGTTAAGTAATTCACTACACCACATAGTCTAACATTTATTTCAAACTTTTCTTCCCCTTTTATTACTTCATATGCCTTCAGAATATTTCCTCATGTTAGTAGACTGTTTACATCAGTTGAGAGTTATATCTGTTGTAAATTCTTTTAAGTGTTGGTGTGGTAAATTCTCATCAATGTTGCTGTGAGATCTTGGGCAGAAAGGTGACCTCTCAGTAAAGAGAAAATTAGATTAAGTTTTATTATTATTACTGACCATTATTACTTAAGTTTTTGACTGCACTTGGGAGGAGTCAAATCATTTTATTAAGGAGTTTCTCAGGGCACAAAACAATAGGGACAATGAGGTCCAAAGACAGCAGTCTGGCTGGCATCTCTTGGGCCTGACAGCCACCAAAAAAGTTCACCTTCTTCATAAGCTTCATAACACTCATTCAGTACCCATTAGATTTTAGAAGATCAATACATTTAAGATTTATTGTCATTTAACATAGTGATGTATGTACATTTATTTATGGGGAAACAAAAAGAGACTAAATATTTGAAATATTATTATAACTTGCAGCCAAAATGAAAAAGACATTCAAACCAAAAAGAAAATAAAACTAGACATATGAAGGGGAAAAAATTATCGATATAAAATGTAATGCTCTACTAAGAACCCATTACTATTATATTTTTGATGTACTTAGATTATTGAACTTAGTAAATGACTTAAAATATCCCCCAACATTATTATAAATTATACAAACAGAAAGAAGAAATTTCCCAAATCCAAGAATATTGGATGGAATAGCTAGAGTGTATACATTGTTGTTGTTATGTGCCATCGAGTTGGCCTCAACTCATAGCGATCCCTCCTTGGGTTTCTGAGGTGGTATCACTATGAAAGTAGATTGCCCAACCTTCCTTCTGAGGAGTGGCTGGTGGCTTTGAACTGCCAGCCTTCTGGTTAGCAGTCAAGTGCCTTAGGCACTATGCTACCAGAGCTCCCAGAATGTATACATTAGGAACACAGAATTTAGATTCTATGAGTTGGTTTTGTCGCGGGGGGGGGGGGGGGGGGGGGGGGGGGGGGGCTGACAAACTTTTTCTGCACAACTCTGATAGAAGAAAAGTACAGCAACATCATCCTGTTGTTTTTGTGTACAATCAATACCAAATTAAATATATTTTATGTGTGTCATTACTGTGCTGTTCTGATTGGGAAAGTACTTAATTATTCTGTATATTATCTAGTGATTTCTACCTCTTCACATTCCAAGAATTATGAAATGATAGAGAAAATGGAGTCCCTGGGTAATGCCAACAGTCCCATGGAGCACATTCTATTCTGACATACATGAAATCACTGTAGTAAGTTGATGGCAACTAGCTTTTTAGAGGAGAAAATACCATGTTACTTTTAGATTCCAGCAACATCTCCTTCTAAATGTACCTAGTTTGGTTAACTATTAAATAATGGCATCTTTTAGAGAAAGCTGTAAGATCATAGAAAATATTAAAGTTTAACTGAGAAGACACCACATTTTCTTATAAAAAGTTGAACATTATATAATGGTAATTGGAAATAAGAAGATTTACTCATTTTACAAAGTACTAATAAAATTCACATAAATTCCATGATGTAATAGATTCATGTCAAAAGCCTTCTTATCTCAAACTGGTTATATTCTCATTCCATTCAAATTCAGATTGTCATGGAGTATATGTTTCATGAATGGAAGAAAAATAGCTTCATGTCCACTCCTTATAATAGAGAATCTTTCTTTCATAATATAGACAGAAAGAAGAAGTTTTCTGCAGTGATTTACAGTACTTATTGAATCTAAGATTTCTGACAGAAAATCAGAATAATTGGCCCATACAGTTCTAAGTTTTCTTTCTTCTATGTCTGACAAATTGTTTTACCAACACAGGCAAATTGTTTTCCAAGAGATATTAAAAATTTACATTACTGTGCTCCAGAGAGAGGTCTCTTACCAGCCAGTGTAGAGCCCACTCTGAGGAAAGCAGATCCTGGTTCAGCATTTGCTCTCCAGGTTTTAGCTTTCTCATGTATTCCCTGCAATGTCACTGTGAATTGAATTTTTCTTCCCAATGTGTTTGAGGTACAGATTCTCTACAGGACTTCTTCTTGAACACAAGACTTCAGGTAAGGGGATGAAATCCATCACAAAAATCTCACTACTTGTCCTGACTTTAAATCAATCTGCAAATCCTAGAGAAACATTACAAAAAGAAATCTGATAATTTTGAGGCACCCCTGGGTGGATTGACCCCCCAACATTTTGGTTATCCTGTGCATCGACCATTTGGACCACCTAGGGACTTCAATGAAGAAAGAACAGGGACGGAATAATTGTTCCCAATATTGCATGGAAATTCAGATCATCAATGACGATTATCTAAACCACTGGGACTGCATCCAGTTGCCTTCCTGTCACAGCCAGCATGACAATTCTAGAACAGGCGGTAAGAGAATGAGTTAAAAATAAGAGAAAAGTAAAAGGATGGGGACGGGAGGGACACTCAGAGCCATTGCAAAGCAGTGCCAATTTTATTATGATTATTCTCAAGTTTATATACAAGTTTATCATGAAAAAGTGCACAATTCATATGTCATACAATCAATCACAAGTTAATCAATATTGAAAAAATACATGCATACACAATTGGCATATTAAAATTTAAACTAACATTCCTGTTTCCATAATTCAAGTCACCATAACTCAGGTCACCATAACCTCTTAAATTCTATACTCATTCTTCTATGTAATTATGTTCCCTAGAAACCTATGTTCCCTAGCAACTTATTCAGATTGGCTTCCGCATATTCTGGGTTCAATCAAAGGTTATGCCTCTTTTGCACCTGCTGTTTCTCTGAACAACACAAGGGAGAAAATGGCTGATGGTGTCCTAAGAGCAGAGCTCAACCTACAAGGACACTTAAAAGCATCAACCCATAAGACTTAGGGCCCATCAGTCCTTATGGGGACACTTAAAAGTATCAACCTGCTTATGGGAGCCGTTGCTCAATTAGTCACTCACCATGTCCCAGCAGTCCTTAAGACTTAGGGCTCTCCACACCTTCCCTAAAGTAAATTGTTGTAGAAAATGCCAGTTGGTGAAATAGTTGCATAATTAGACCATATCTTGAAATTTCACAAGGACAAATGTAATAAATGGAAAATTTGTTCAATATGAAGGAAAGCTATAGGTCAGGGAAATGAGAAAATATATTTTCAATTTTTTTCTCTAAGCAGTAAATGTATTATGAATAACAATTTTTCTCTTAAATAACATATAATTCCAACAGTAGAATTTTAACATACACTGACTGTATAAGATAATCATACCACTAATATTACACATACTGATATTGGAAATAAATGTGCTCTGAGTAGATATGTACAGAAAGTACCTCTAACAGTTGTCTCTGACCTGCAAGCTCTGACCCACAATGCCTTGCTAGTCTGTGAAAGAGAAGTTCAAATTTCACACCTCTAAACTCGTGGCACAGTGCCGAAGGCATTTGACTGGTAACCAGAAGTTTGGCAGTTCAAACCCACCAGCCAGTCTGTGGAAGGAAAATGGGGCAATCTACTTCCTTAAAGATTTACTGCCTTGGAAACACAGTGGGGATCACTATGAGCTGGAATTGACTCGATGGCAGTGGGTTTGGTTTTTTTCATTTTTCAAAAATAAGTTGAGGATTATAAGAAATAATATTTTTGTTTCATGTTAAGATGCCTTTGTTTGATGGGCACCATTGGAGATTCCAATCCTTCAGTGCTTATTACAGTTAATTCACTGGTGTCTGAGATGTCACCATTTAACCTCTAGATCCTGGAGCAATTGTATGCTCTGATGATTTTTAGGAGTTGGCTTATGATAATGGGGCAATCTACTTCCGTAGTGATACTGCCTTGGAAACCCAAGGAAGGATTGCTATGAGTTGGGTTCGACTCTATGGCACATACCAACAACAACAAACAACAATTACGTTATAAGAGCTTCCTTGAATTAAAATTGCATATCATTATGTACTTTAATAAAATATATAAGCACAAATTGATTGCCTCATGATACATATTTAAATATCAATATCTTCTCATTTCTGAGCAATGTGAACTAAGATGAAACATCTGAGCATTTTAAATAGCTTCATTGAGCACAGGAATAAAATATGTCTAATGAGTTCTGATCTTCGAAGTGACAGAATCACTAGAGACCTGGAGAAAATGAGTTCACCATCATCACTACCAAGTCTAGCTCTGTAATGAGATTACAAGAGACCTCCTCACAATTTAGAAAGAATTGGGTACTTTGGAAATCCCTCTAAGTGCTTTTCTCTATTTTAACAATGAGCATTGCGCTCCTTATCCAGGACAAAAAGACTGTCCACATTCATTCTGGGAGAGTGTGTAAACAAATGCAACAGGTCTTTAATTTCCCAGGAAACAGTGATGTACTAATCAAAAGACCACCATCACTAAATAAAACAATAGTGCTTCCATCATTTCTCTCTCCTCCTCCTCCTCCAGGACATAGCTAGTTTCCATAATAGTAATTAAGGCAATTATTCACGGAATTAAGGGGTAAGCTATCTCTTTTTTATTTGGAGGACAGAAAAAAAGTAATTAAAAAAAGGTAAGAAAACTACAAGTGACCAAATTCCTGGAACGCTGTCTTTGTTGATTTGGATTGATTAATTCCTCACTCATATAAGGAATTACCAAAACATGCAAATATTCATGCCTTTTCATATCTATTATGTTTTACAGATGTAAATCCACACATTTTTTTTAAGTAATAAGCATGATAAATTAGATTGATTTTCAACAAACCAGTATCTTATGTGAGGAAATGTTTGAGTAATGTCTACTTTATAGGCTGCAGTAGAGCATATGCAGTCAATAACCTAATGAAAACTATACTAGATTTTATCAGTAGAATTTTATTTAGCACCAGCTCCACAGAAAGTTTTAGCATTTGAGTTTTAAAAAAGCTCATTTCAGTTATTTTTGTCTAAATGTTGTTGTAAAACAAAAACAAATAGTGTTTCACTGTTTGTGGTCCACTACATTTACAGCCACTCCTCGGAAGGAAGGTTGGGCAATCCTACTTCCGTAGTGATACTGCCTTGGAAACCCAAGGAGGGGTCGCTATGAGTCGGGGCCGACTCGACGGCAAATAACAACAACAACAACATTTCTTAAGGAGTATCAGGGTGGTGATGGCTAACACACTCAGCTGCTAACTAAAAGTTTGGCAATTTCAGTCCACCCAGAGGTCAGCAAAAGGAACAGCCTGGAATCTACCTCCAAAGAATCAACCATTCAAAACCCTATTCTACTTTGACACACATGATGTCTCCTTGAGTCAAAATGACTTGATGACAGCTTACAGTTAAATTTCTTAAATTGTAGTGAGAGATTATTGAGGTAATACCTTCAGTTCTATGGTGGTGTTGATATAAAATAAGAATTCTGACTTGCTAGGAAGCCAGAATGTTAGGGAATCAGTGGGCTGAGTGTCAGAGATACAGTCCCCAACTCCCTAAACCAAGCAATTAATTGATTGATTGATTGTTGTTGTTGTTAGGTGCCATTGAGTTGTCTCCGATGCATAGCAAACAGCCTCACAATCCTTACTATACCTGAGCCCATCGTTGCAACCACTAAGTCTATTCATCTTGTTGAGGGCCTTCCCATTCATCATTGACCCTCCACTTTACCAAGCATGACATCCTTCTCCAGGGAATGGTTCCTTCTGACAACATGACCAAAGTAGGTGAGATGAAGTCTGGTCATTCTTGCTTCCAAGGAGCATTCTGGCTGCACTTCATGTAGGACAGATTTGTTAGTCCTTTTAGCAAACCATGGTACTCTTAGCATTCTTCTCCAACACCACAACTCAAAAGCATCAACTTTTCTTCAGTCCTTGTTCATTTTCCAGCTCTCACATGCATAAGAGATGATTGAAAATTCCATGGCTTGGATTAGGTGCACCTTAGTCTTCAGGGAGACGTCTTTGCTCTCCATCACTTGAAAGAGGTCTCTTGCAACAGATTTGCCCAATGTAATACATCGTCTGATGTTTTGACTGATACTTCCTTTGGTGTTGATTGTAGAGCCAAGTAATATGAAATCCTTGACAACTTCAATCTTTTCTCCATCCACAGTGAAACTGTTTATTGGACCAATTGCGAGGATTTTTGTTTTCTTTATATTGAGGTGTAAACCATACTGCAGACTGTAGTCTTCAATCTTCATCAGTAAGTACTCCATCCTTACTTTCAGCAAGCAAAGTTGTGTCATCTGCATAGCACAAGTTGTTAATGAGTCTTCCTGCAATCCTGATGTCACGTTCTTCTTCATATAATCCAGCTTCTCAGATTATTTGCTCAGCATACAAGTTGAATAAGTATGGTCAAAGGATATAACATTGAAGCACTCCCTTCTTGATCTTGAACCATGCAGTATCCCCTTGTTCTGTTCAAATGACAGCCTCCTGATCTATGTACAGGTTCCTCATGAGTACAATCAAGTGTTCTG
>NW_006922219.1:410765-412959 GCF_000298275.1 Orycteropus afer afer | reverse complement strand
AATGAAATCCCTTATTCCATGTCCTCTTCTGAATCTAGCTAGCATTTCTGGAAGTTCTCTGTCAATATACTGCTGCAACTGTTTTTGAATTATCTTCAGCTAGATTTTACTTGCATGTGATATTAATGATATTGTTTGATAATTTCCACATTCTGTGGGATCACCTTTCTTTGGAATGGGTACAAATGTGGATCTCTTTCAGTCAGCTGGCCAGGTAGCTGTCTTCCAAATCTCTTGGCATAGCCCATAGTGCCTCCAGCACAGCATCCATTTGTTGAAACGTCTCAGTGAATATTCTGTCAATTCCTGGACCTTGTTCTTCGCCATTTCCTACAGTGCAGCTTCGACTTCCTCCTTCAATACCATTGGTCCTTGCTCATATGCTACCTCCTGAAATGGATGAACATCAACTAATTCTTTTTGGTACAGTGACTCTGTGTATTCCTTCCATCTTCTTTTGATGTTTCCTGCGTCATTCAGTATTTTGTCCATAGAATCTTTCAATATTGCAACTCGAGGCTTAAATTTTCTCTTTAGCTCTTTCAGCTTGAGAAATGCCAAGTGTGTTCTTCCCTTTTGGTTTTCTAACTCCAGGTCTTTGCACACTTCATTATAGTGATTGGCTTTGTCTTCTCAAGCTGCTTTTTGAAATCTTCTGTTCAGCTCTTTTATCTTATCATTTCTTCCATTTGCTTTAGCTACTCTCTACTCAAGAGCAAGTTTCAGAGTCTCTTCTGTCATCCATTTTGGTCTTTTCTTCTTTTCTCATCTTTTTAATGACTTCTTGCTTTCTTCATGGATGATATTCTTGATGTCATCCCAAAATTCTTCTGGTTTTCAGTCATTGGTGTTCAATGCATCAAATCTATTCTTTAGATGGTCTCCAAATTCAGGAGGGATATATTCAATATCATACTCTGGCTCTCATGGACTTGTTTTAATTGTCTTCAACTTCAACTTGAATGTGCATATGAACTAATTGAACTAATTGACTATGACAGCTTTAATGTTTTGGGGAAAACAGATTATGAATATTATTGAACATGTGAATTTAAAGTCATTTTGTGGCCACATCTGAATAGAAAACTCAAACTAAATAATTTTTATTTACTTTTGAAACTTTATTTCTCTTTAATGGATAGGTAATATACATTCATGGTTTTGAAAAATCAAAAGACTGACAAAACGAAAATGAAAGGCGCCCTTCCCCTAGACCAAGACCCATTTTCAAAAAAAGAGCTATTCTTATCTCTGCACATTGTACAGCATATCCAGCTTATATATTTCACAAAAGGAAATGTGGCACCTAAGAAATTCTGTAACTCAATTTTGATTAATTATATTTTTGTCCATCTCCTTATCTCTACATGTTACTCAGCTTTATTAATTTTTATGAGTTTACCTACATTTCTTTAATATTTTCCTGCTCTGGTGGTGTAGTGGTTAAGGCATTCCACTGCTAACCAAAAGCTCTATGGTTTGAACCCCCCAGCTACTCTGTGGAAGAAACATGAAGCAGTCTGCTTCTGAAAGATTTACAGCTTTGGAAACCCAATGTGGGTCACTATGAGTTGGACTCAATGGCAGTGAGTTTAGGTTTTGAGTAAATTCCTGAGGTTGTAGGAAAACAAGGTCCTTACCCCCTGTCATGCAGAGCCAATGATCACAACATGTTGAAAAAGAAAGCAAAAGTGTATTCAGTATCAATACCCAAGGAGACAGTGAGAATCATTTCTCTAAAGTGTCTATCTCCCTGAGCTGGGGAATTGTTAGGGGTTTTAAAGGGAATTGGGTTGAGGGGGTAAGTGCATTTGAGGAATGCTAACAATGTTTCATTCTTGTTATTGAGATGACTTGCTGTTGCTCGGTGACCTCTCTGTTCTGGTCAGTAATAAAAACCATTCTTGGTCAGAAGTGGCCTTCAGGTTCCCCACACTTGTTTAAAGAGATTAACATTACAAGGGGGGAGAGTATGGGAGTGGGCACCCTCAGGCCTCTCAGTCAGCCAGGGATATCTATGTTTCTCCTTTATCTTGGTTGTTCCAAGACTCAGTGTTTCTTTTCTCAGGGTCATCTTGTAAGCTATGGTTCTCAGCTGAAACTAGTCATGGGAGAAGGTTATGTTTGAAAGCATACATAATTGGAAGTAGCAAATTTAAAGAACTCAGCACTGGTGGGGAAAAAAGGCTGGCTA
>NW_006922219.1:386148-409345 GCF_000298275.1 Orycteropus afer afer | reverse complement strand
TAAAGCCTCCCGAACTGTAAAAGAATAAACTTCTGTTTGTTAAAGCCATCCCATTTGTGGTATATTCCTGTTAGAGAGACACTAGGTAACCAAAACACCTGGATATCAGTGTTTGCCATCACTGACAACACAGTACTGAATGTGCAAAAGGGTTTATCTTTGTTGTTTGTTCCTCCCATGCACCTCTCTCTCTTCCTCTTCCTCAATGTCACCATGTTCATCAGTCACATTCAGTACATTGCCCTTCTCTTCACTCAAATCAATATTTGTCTCTACCTATCTAGCAGTGCTCCCTCCCCTCCCGTCCCACCCCTGGTAATCAACACAGAATATTTCCTTCCATATATAAACCTTTTTTTGACTTTTTACAATAATGGACTAATACAATATTTGTCCTTCTGTGATTGATTTATTTTACTTAGCATAATGTCCTTCAAGTTCATCCATGTTATGTGCTGTTTTGCAGATTCTACATTATCCTTTAGGGTTGCATAGTATTCCATTGTGTGTAGGACCATAGTTTGGTTATCCATTCTTCTGTTGATGGGCACCTAGGTTGTTTCCATCTTTTTGCTATTGTAAACAGTGCTGTGATGAACATGAGTGTGCATATATCATGTCATGGCTCTCAGTTCTTTAGGATCTATACCTAGCAATGGAATTGCTGGCTCAAATGGTATTTCTAATTCCAACTTTTTAAGGAATCTCTATACTGCTTTCCAAAGTGATTCTATCATTTGACAGTCCCCCCAGGAGTGTATGAGAGTCCCAATCTCTCCACATCTTCGCCAGCATTTGTTATTTTCTGTCTTGTTGAACTTTGCTACTAGTGCTGGGGCAAGATGGTATCTCATGTTTGTTTTGATTTGCATCTCTCTAATGGCTAATGATAGTGAACATTTCTTTGTGTGTGTTCGTTGGCCACCTGAATATCCTCTTTGGTGAAGTGTCTATTCATGTCTTCTGCTCATTTTAAAATTGGATTATCTGTCTTTTTGTTGTTGTGGTGTTGGAGTTCTCTATAAATCTTAAAGATAAGCCCCTTGTCATATATGTCATTGCCAAATATTTTTTCCCTGATTGGGCACTTATTTTAAGTTGTGATTTGGGTGAAAGTTTACAGAGCAAATTCATTTTCCATACAACAGCTCATACACATTTTTTTTTTCATGACATTGATTGGTATCCCCATAATGTAACAGCTTTCTTCGCACTTCCTCCCTGTGGTTACCTTTTCCCTGTGTCCTTCTTTCCTGCCTTCTGAGCTATCTCCCTGTGCAAATGCTGCCCTTATAATCTCCCAGCGTTGATTGTTGTGAGAAGTATACTTATCTGGTGTAAATGTTTACTTTGTAGGCCTCTCTGTTTTTCGCTGGAAGTCACAAAAGTGAGTCCTATTCCAGGCCCAAAGGTTATCTATGGGTCAAGCCTCTGGAGTTTCACCAGTCTCTGTCAGACCAGTAAGACTGGTCATTTTTATGATTTTGAGTTTTGTTCAATGACTGGGCACTTCTAATGGTGGCATAGTGCAAGGAGTAGTTGGACTTGCCCTGGGAAAGAAAGCTGCGTGCCTTGTTTATGGTACTGCTGAGAACACTCCAGGAAGAAGCTGAACACAGCTATCTGAAATAAGGGCATGCCAGCAAGTCTCCAGGTCAAGAAGTTCTTGACAAAACTCACTCTGACCTTCAAGAAAGCTCGTAGTTCCAGTAAAGAATGTTTATGAATTCTGCACCTGAATTCAATTAGAGATTATAGACATCTTAGAAACTTTGCTCTTTGTAAGCCTTGATAAGAATTTAATATTGGCTGAATATAGCTCTCAATATAATTTATAAACTCTGTACTTACAATAAACGGGGTCTAAGAATTTTCTTAGTCCCCCTGTGCTTCGCTTTTCTTTTGTAAATTTTCTTCAGCAGCTCTGATCCTTCAGGTTTCCGCTGGTAAACAGTGAAAGCATAGTGCCTAAGGCATTTGACTGTTAACCAGAAGGCTGGTGGTTCAAACTCACCAGCCACTCCTCAGAAGGAAGACTGGGCAATCTACTTCCATAGTGATGTTGTTGTTGTTGTTATGTGCTGTCGAGCCAGACCCGACTCATAGTGACCCCTCCTAGGGTTTCCGAGGCAGTATCACTATGGAAGTAGATTGGCCCATCTTCCTTCTGAAGAGTGGCTGGTGGATTTGAACAGCCAGGCTTTTGGTTAGCAGTCAAGTGCCTTAGGCACTATGCTACCAGAGCTCCCTTCCATAGTGATACCACCTTGGAAACCCAAGGAGGGGTCTCTATGAGTCGGATCTGACTCGACACACTGAGAGTATTTTTATGAATATGAAAAGACTTCTCTAAATGAGTACAAAGAGACCCTACAGATTAGGGAAAAAAAAATATTTGGCAACAACGTATCAGACAAGGGATTCACCTCCAAAGTTAAATTAAATTAATCTCTAAACCCACAACATGGAAAAGACAAACCATCTAATTAAAAAATAGGCAGACAACACAAACAAACACTTCACCAAAAAGGATTCTCGTGTGTCCAACAAACTGATGAAGAAATGCTTGCCATCATTAGCCATTAAAACAAAAAACCAAACCCACTGCTGTCAAGTTGGATCTGACTCATAGTGACCTCGCCTTAGGTTTCTGAGGCAGTATCACCATGGAAATAGATTGCCCAACCTTCCTTCTGAGGAGTCGCTGGTGGTTTTGAACAGCTAGCCTTCTAGTTAACAGTTAAATGGCTTAGGCACTACTCTACCAGAGCTCCCACGATTAGCCATTAGAGAGATGCAAATCAAAACAACAATGAGATATCATCTCACCCCACTAATAATAGCAAAGCTTAACAAGGCAGAAAACAACTTATGCTGGAGAGGGTATGGAGAGATTGAATGCTCATACCCTGCTGGTGGAACTGTAAAATGGTGCAACCACAGTGGGAAATGCTATGGTGCTTCCTTAAAAAGTTGTATTTAGAGACACCATTTGATCCAGCAATCCCACTGCTAGATATACATCATAAAGAGGTGAGAGCTAGATATATGTACACTTATGTTTATTGCAACACTATTTACAATAGCAAAGAGATAGTGTTGTGCCCAGGTTATGAAGAAGTTGCTCGGCGAGGAATATGCCAACACACGACAATGCAAAAGCAATAGGAAAGTTTATTAGCTAACTTAAGTTAGGGTCTTTGCCCTTACCGGATCGGTGGCTTGAGCAAAAGACCCCATGCCCCGGTATTTTCACAAATTTATGGAAAATTATGGGGTGGAGCAGCACCAGGGCGAGAGGATACAGATGATTGGTTGTTGCTAAGGGATTTAGGGCAGTGATCTAAGATGTTGGGGGACGTAAAGAAACCTCCCGGCTTCAAAGTCCATTTAGGAAAATATCATCTAGGGAGGATGCAAGGCTCAGGTATGTGGAAGACTTTCAGGAGCCGAGCAAATCTCTGATACGTGCTGAATCCGGATGGCTTTTGTGATGCGTGCTGAGTTCGGAGGAAGTTCCTTGATACCTGCTGAGACTGGAGGGCAGATAAAGGCCCTAAGGAATGTTTAGAATTCCAAAAGTCCTGTTAGTATTGCTGACACTAAAAGGTTTCTGGTTAAAGATTTTCCTGGAAGCTACTAGAACTCTAGCTTCACATTGACTCACAATAGAACCAACCTAATTGTCCATCACCTGATGAATGGATAACCAAACTGCGATACCTACATGCAATGGAATGTATGCAACACTGAAAAATAATGAAAAATTCTGTGGTAAACTGCGGTCAATGTCATGAGACAAAGTATATGTGAACCTATGTGAACCGCTATATGGAAAGTGAATTTGCTCTGTAAACCTTCACCCAAATCACAATTAAAAAAAAAATAATAATAATGAAAAATTCATAAAACACCTCATAACATGGATGAACTTGGAGGACATTATGCTGAGTGAAATGTCAATCTTAAAAGGAGAAATACTGCATGAGCTCAGTATTACAAAAAGTTAAGGAAAGATTTACACATGAAAAGAAACATTCTTTGATGGCTACCAGGGATAGGAGGGGCAGGGAGTGAAAATTACTAACTAGGAAAGAGACACATATTAATTTGTTTGAAAGGAAAGGGAATATACAAAAGGCAAGTGACCAGTACCATATCACCAAGAAAAAGGAAGAAATAGGGAGGTGCACAAGAAGCAAAGACAACAAAGGTAAACAGTATTAAATACACAATATTGCATTGTCAGTAACAATAAACATTAATCTACAAGTGGATACATAGGTAGATAAGAAATTTGATCCTGAGAGGTACATAAGAGGTACAAACAACAAAGGTAAACAACATTACATACACAATACTGAATTATCAGTAATAATAAACAGCAATCTAAAAGTGGATCCACAGGCAGACAGGGAAGTTGATCAGGTATGGGTAGGCAAATGGGACTATATCTATAGCCATATATAGGTTTGGCAGATGATATTTCTAAATACTTATTTGTATGTGATATAAAAATATCCATATATATAGTAGGGCTTGTAGGGGGCAAAGTTATGAAAACTTCTTAGCCATAGCCAAACACCTTGTAGGAGTGTTTTGTTGGGCCTGAGAGGTCAGGATGATAGTACTGGGGGAGATCAGGGTCAATTGGCATAACATAGTCCACAAAGACATTGTTCTACATCCTACTTTGTTGCATAGTGACTGGGGTTTTATAAGCTTGAGAGTGGCCATCTGAGGTGCAATTATTGGTCTCTTCTCATTCAGAGGAAAGAAGAGTGAAGAAAATCAGATACACATGGAAATAATTAGTCCAAGGGATTAGTGGGCTGTGGGAACCTCAGCCTCCACGACCCAGAGACCAAAAGAATTATCTATCACTGGCAACCTCTCTGAAAATAATCACATTATGAGTTCCTAGACAGACCATTAGAAAAATATGCAACAAAATCCAAAATAGTAAAAAGACCAGGCTTATTGGTCTGATTTAGAATTGTGAAACCTCCAAGACTTTGGCCTGCAGTCACCCATCAAGCCTGAAACCAAACTCAGTACTAGGGCTCAACTTGCATCCAAATAATGGACAGACCTATTGTTATGGGTTCAGAACAAAGTGATGACCACTATAGTGTCCAGAATTTAGAAGAGTCTTTATTCAGCTATAGCCACACTGCAGGGGAACAAATTGTTCTCCTATGCTGCAACCCCGAGCCTCATTTTAGGCTGGCTTTAAAAAGCTTAAAACCACAAGTCAGCAAGAAAGTGTGTTACAGAAGCGATGAACTGCCAGGTTAGCGTTCAGGGGTGATAAATTATCAGTCTACTATCGGGGCGAAGGCACACAGTTCCGGGTGAGGGCCCTCAGTTCTGAGAATTACCACTAGTGGGGTTTTCAGATCAAGAGGGGGTGAGTAGGTTGCTCTGGGGTGTTTTACAAAATGGAGCTTTAGCAAGACATTGCAAGTTATAGCAGGACATTACAAAAATGGAGTTATAACATAGAGTCACCTACTTCACTATGAGATGAAAAATAACACCAGGGAGGTATATACTCCTTAGAATAATCAACTCTAAAAAATCAAAAAGGAGCACTTGCCAAGGGATAAAACTCAGAAAGTAGAAATAGACAGGAAAAAAGGACAAGGGGAAATGGTAACCAGAGGGAGGAAATGGAAGAGTGCTGCTTCATTGTGGTTATTGCAATCAATGTTACAAAACAAAATGTGTACCAACTGTTGAATGGAATACCAATTTGTACTGTAAACTTTCACCCAAATTATAATAAAAAGTTACCAAGAAAACAACAAAAATTGCCATCTTTTGCAAACTGTATTTTTGTTTTCCAAAAATCCAAAGTATCTATAGATATACTGTTGAAATTAGTAGTGGAGTTCAGCAAAGTTGTTGCATATACAATCAAAATCTTCAATCAAAAGTATTTTGAATATATCAGTGACAGATATTTAAAAAATGAAAAAAAAAAATAAAGATAGCATTTTCAATATTATCAAACCATAATCATGAAAGCCTAAGAACAAAAATAAAATAATATGACAATTAAATGCATACATGACCTTGGACTGGATGATGTATTTTATAGGGGCTGAGGTGGGATAGGAAATTGTAGCACAATGAATTACTTAAGCTTGTTCTTCTCAGCCATGTTCTTTCTGACTTCTACCAGATGACTGGGTGGAAATATGCAAATGTGAGGTGCTGGTAGCCTACCAATGGGATCGGATGGTTTGTTCACAATGTAAATAAGATACATGGTACGCTTGTGGGGGTGAGACTGTGGATATAAGGATATGGAACCCTAACATGGATATTGGACAGTTTTGCCATTCTACTAGGTTTAAAATGAGTCATCCCAGGCATGGAAAGGGAGATCTTACTACTATCAAGAAACAGCAGCCAGGAGTGGAGTGCATCCTTGGACTCAAAGTCCCTGTGCTAGACCTCTTCCACCCAGGAGACAGAGGGAAAGAGCTGTGACACTTTGCTGAAACAGCAGCAGATGGCAGAGAGACAACAGAGAAAACAGAGAGATGGCAGCAACAGAGGCAGCAGAACCTGGACAACCAGGAAAGCAGCAGAGACTGACTGAGTGGTGGGCTTCCCCACCCAGGGAATGAGAAAGCTGAGTGCCTTGGGGCAGGAGCCTTGCTGGCAGAGTGGGGAGAATATATCAGGAGAGCTAAAAGAGCTTTGTAGCACTTGCCCAACTGGGGCAGAGGTCAGGTTGAGACTAAAGTCCAAAGAGAGTTGTGCCTGAAGCACAGCTATAAAGCAGTCCTGATTGCAGAATTGTATGCTGAGTGTTCCTACACCTGAATTGTAACCTGTTACTTCCTTAATAAACCCCTTACTCATAAGCTTGTCTGTGAGTTCTGTGTGACCTTTGCAACCAATTATCAAACCTAGCAGAAAAGGGAAGGGTGCTAATGGGAAGGACAGCTAGAGTTAAAATTTATAAAAAGTTTGGAGAGTGGTGGCATGTCTGACTTTTGCCTCATAGGAATAAGCCTTGGGCTGTTGCTGCTGCTGATTCTCTCTCCCCCTTATGAAGTTAGAGGAGGTTAGAGCTGTCAACACCACTCCATTTTTGTTTTTGTTGTTGTTATGTGCTATCTTGTCAGACCCACCTCATAGTGACCCCTCCTTGGGTTTCTGAGGCGGTATAACTACGGAAGTAGATTGTCCAACCTTCCTTCCGAGGAGTGGCTGGTGGGTTTGAACTGCCAGCCTTCTGGTTAGCAGTCAAGTGCCTCAGGCACTACACTACCAGAGCTCCCTGCATTTTTGTAGGAGTATTATAAAAGACACTGTTATGAAAAATGACAAAATTACAATATGGAGTGCAGAATAGATAAAAATATTGTAACAATGCCAAATGTCCTGAATTTAATAACAATTCTGTTGTTATAAAGGTGTTCTGATGGTGCAATGGTTAAAGCATTCAGCTGTTAACCAAAATTTCAAACTCACCAGCCTCTTCATCGGAAAAAGATGAGGTGTTGAGCCCGGAAAGGAATGTCGGTGCGAGGAAGTCACCACAGACACGATAATGCAAAAGTAAAAGGAAAGTTTATTAGCTAGCTCGAGCTAGGGTCCCTGCTCTTGCCAACGCAGTGGCCAAGGCAAAAGACCTTGTGCTCCTTCACTATCACACTTTTATAGGAAAATATGGGGTGGAGTAGCACCAGGGCAAAGGGGTACAGATGATTGGTTGTTGCTAAGGGGTTTAGAGCAGGGATCTGAGATGTTGGGGGACGTGTTGGAATCCCCCGGCTCCAAAGTCTACTTAGGGAATTATTATCTAGGGAGGATGCAGAGCCCTGATATGTGGGAGACTTCAGGAGCCAGGTAAATCTCTGATACACGCTGAATCTGGAGGAAATCTCTGATACATGCTGAGTCCGGTAAATAAAAGCCCTGAGGCATGGGGAGTGTTAGAATCCCCAACACTGAAAGACTTCTGGTTAAAGATATACCTGGAGGCCATTAGGACTCAGACCTCACAGAGGCAGTCTGCTTCTGTAAAGATTTACAGCCTTGGGAACCCTGTGGGCAGTTCTACTCTGTCCCATAAGGTCACTATGTGTCAGAATACACTTGATGGCAGTGGGTGGTGGTGGTGTGGTTATAACTTTGGTTATATGATCGTGTTCTTGGGAAATATACACTAAACATTAAGGGTTGAGTAAAAAAATCTGTTGCCGTCAAGTCAGACTCATAGTGACCCTCTAGGACCAAGTCGAACTGCTCCACAGGGTTTTCAAGGCTCTAATCTTTACAGAAGCAGGCTGACACATCCTTTTCCTGTGCAGTGAGTGGGTGTTGGGTTCAAACTGCTGACCTTTTACTTAGCAACCAAACTGCTTATCCACTGCACCATTAGGCCTCCTTATTTAGGAGCTCTGGTAGCATAGTGCCTAAGGCACTTGACTGCTCACCAGAAGGCTGGCGGTTCAAACCCACCAGCTATTCCTCGGCAGGAAAGTTGGGCAATCCTACTTCCATAGTAATACTGCCTCGGAAACCCAAGGAGGGGTCACTATGAGTTGGGGCCAACTCAACGGCAAACAACAACATTAAAGTGGAAAGGGATAAGGTATTTGCAACCTACTCTCAAATGATTCAGAAAAATAAGAAAAATAACGTGCGTGTATGTGTGTGCAGAGCAAGAGAAAATGATGAAACAAAGAAATAAAATATTAAAAATTTGTGATTTTGATAAAGATTATGTGGGAGTTCTTGTTATAATTCTTCCAAATATTTAAAAAATTAGTTTGAAATTATTTCAAATGGATATATTTAAAATATATAGAATAAAAGTATGGGAAATCTTGTGAAAAAAACTATAAAATACCATCAAGTCTTATTAAGGATGACCTAAAGAAGTGGAGATATAAACCATAATCATGGATTGGCATACACTAGTTGTAAAGAATTTTTTTCTTAAAATTGCTAAAAAGATCGAATACAACCACCATCAAAATCTCAATGACTTCTTTATGGACCATGGCAAGCTGATTCTCAAATGTATATGGAGATATAAATGATCAGCAATAGCCAAGATACTTACAAAGAAACAAGGTTGGGAGGACCACTCTATCAAATATCAAGACATATTATGAAGCTAAAATAATTAAGACAGAGTGGTATTGGGAAAGGAATGATAAAAAATGTCTCATCTCTTCCCTATCTTTATTTTACTTGTATGTTGTACCAAACCTTCTGGGAACAGAGAGGATCTTTATCTAATAAAAACACTTCATGGTCTATGGAAAAAAAAAAAAAAAGACATGCTATCCAATACCTTTTATGAGATTACAATAACCATGAGCAGAAAGATATACAAACAAAAGCTCACAGTCCTATAAAAAATACATAGAAAAATCTCATTTATGAGGATAAATATCAAACTCTTAAATATAAATTTAGCCTAAAAGAACAATTAAGTACAGCATTCATTTGAGAGAAAATTTTTGATCAAATAAAAATTGAGATGACCTTCTTAAAATATTTAAATATATTTATCTAAAACCTATAGCAAACATTGAAGTGGATAATATTTTAAAAACCATCTCGTTTTAAAATTAGAAACAAAATCAAGGATGTTCTCTATTTTCCTAATAGTCAACATTGATCTGTCAGTTTTCACCAACATAATGAGACAAGGAAAATTAGTTTTAGGAATTAGTACCAAATGGTTAAAATGTTCAGTTTTTGCATATGACAAGTTAATGATGTGGTAGTTTTCCCAATGTTGACTTGTAAAGATCAATATGCAAAAAGAACATTTTTCTAAATGAGCAAATAATAATCACAAGTATTGTTGTAGTCAGGTGCCTTTGAGTTGGTTCCAAGTCATAATCAACTATGTACAACAGAACAAAACACCGCCCAGCCCTGTGCCGTCCTCACAATTGTTGCTGTGCTTGAGCCCATTGTCGCACCCCTCTGTGAATCCATCACATTGAGAGTCTTCCTCTTTTTTTGCTGAAAATCCACTTTATCAGGATAATATCCTCCAGTGACTGGTCCCTCCTGACCACATGACTAAATTATGAGAGTCGAAGTCTCACCATCCTCACTTCTAAGGAGCATTCTGGCTGTACTTCATCCAAGACACATTTGTTTGTCCTCTGGCATCCATGATATATTTAATATTCTTTGATGACATCACAATTCCAATGCATCAATTATTCTTCAATCTTCCTTATTTATTCACCAGCTTTTCCATGCATTGAAAATAGCATGGCTTGGGTCAGGTGCACCTTAGTCTTCAAAATGACATCTTTGCTCTTTAACACTTTAAAAGAGGTCCTTTTGCAGCAAATTTACTTAATACAATACATCATTTGATTTCTTGACTGCTGCTTCCATGGGTGTTGATTGTGAATCCAAGTAAAATGAAATCCTTGACCATTTCAATTTTTTCTCAGTGTATCTTAATGTTGCATATTGGTCCAGTTGTGAGAGTTTTTGTTTTTATTTATGTTGAGGTGTAATCCAAACCGAAGGTTATAGTATTTGATCTTCATTAATAAACGCTTCAAATCTTCTTCACTTTCAGGAAGGAAAGTGATGTCATCTGCACATTCCCAGTTGTTAATCTTCCTCCAATTCTGATGCCATGCTCGTCTTCATATAGTCCAGATTCTTGGATTATTTGCTCAGCATGCAGACTGAATAAGTATGGTGAGGGGATACAGCCTTGATGCACACCTTTCCAGATTTTAAGCCACTCAGTATCCCCTTGTTCTGTTCAAATTATTTCTCTCTTGTTTTATGTACAGGTTTTTCATGAATGCAGTTACAAAGTTACACATAATGTATTATGATTCACACAGTCAGATGGTTTTGTGTAGTCAATGGAACACAGGTAATCATCCTTTCTGATATACCTTGCTTTCACCAATGATCTATCTGACATCTGTAATGATATCTTTCATTCTATGTCCTCTTGCGGATCCACCTGGAATTTTTGGGAGTTCTTTGTCTATGTAGCACTGCAACCATTTTTCAATTCCTTTCAGCAAAAGTTTACCTGTGTATGACTTTCATGATATTTTCAATAATTTCTGCATTCTGTTGGATAACCTTTCTTTATAATGGGCACAAATATGGATCTTTTCCAGTTGGCTGGCCAGGTAGCTGTCATCCAAATTTCTTGACATAGTCAAGTGAGTGCTTCCTGTGTTGGATCCATTTATTGAAATATCTCAACTGGTAATAATAGTAAAGTATAATTTAAAATACTTTTCAAGCTTGGAGAATGAAGATCTGCCACTGCTACCTCTAAAATATCAGACACCTTCTTTTCTATCATCCCCAAGAGCTTTCTTTTGCATGACACCTGCTTCCTTAGGTTGCTCATTTCCAAATTACAGTCATGCAGATGCATCTGATTGTATATTATAATGTTCACATCTGCACCATAACTACAAAGGACTCTGGAAGAATGAAATCCAGTGTCTAGTGTGGGGAGGCTAAAGCACTTGGCTACTAACCAAAAAGGTTGACGGTTCAACCCACCAGCCACTCTGAAGAAGAAAGATGTGGCAATTTGTTTCAGAAAGATTTACAGCCTTGGAAGTCCTATGTGGCGATTCTATGTCATCTAGGGTCAGTATGAGTCAGAATGAGCTGAAGGCAATGCATAATGGTGGGGAGGCAGAACACATAATGTGGGAAATTTTCAAAACATGAGAAGATTTAAAAAAAAAAAAAAAAGCATGTTGGTGACTGTGGCAATAATATAATTTAAAACAAAATCTACTCCTAGCTCAGAAACCTCTCCACAAATATAGAAGAGAAAGAAAAGTTTCATTATTGAATTAATATCATGCTTGGGGAAAAAAGACCCAGATTCAAATTTATTAAATAGAGACTGTTTTCTTAAGCCTTAATCAAGAAAGTCATCTGGATGAGGGAAACCATCAGCAGGAGGCTGATAGTGTCTGATGAATCCATGTTTTCCTTTTTTAACTTTTTATTGTGATGTGGGTGAAATTGTACAAAACAGATTCATTTTACATTCAATAATTCACATGCATTTTGTTTTGTGACACTGGTTACATTTCCCACAGTGTAACAGCTCTCCTCCCACTTCCTCCCTGTGGTTACCTTTTCCCTGTGTTCTTTCCTATGCAATCCTGTCTCCCTACCTTTCTTCCTATATAAATGCTGGCCTTCTGATCTTCCATGGTAGATTGTTCTAAGGAGTACATGATTTTCATTATATATGACTGAAAACAAGGAAATCACCACAAGATCATGATTGGTGGTAGGTCAATTCATCTCTGTTGCAAGTAGGACTACAGAAGTGGCAAATGACAAGGATTGGGACAAGTACTGAGGGTGGACCTAATGTGGGTCCCTGCCTGGTACGTGATCAGGCCAAATTAGTTTAGACACCGAATGGTTAAGAGGAGAGAAAATTATTTTTTTTGCAAAGTGGCAATGCAAGGAGACAGGGGCCAGTACCCAAATCTGACTCCCCGAATGGAGGTTGGGATACAGTTTTTGTAAAGTTCAGGACAGGGGCTTATATACATTCATAAAAATGTCAGGAATTTGGGTGTGAATTAATTGGGGATTGGCTGAGGCTTCCTTTGCTTTGGTTTAAATGAATTTAAATGCAATTTTTAATGCAGCGGGTTTGTGCACCAGATGAGTCACAACAACTTCCTGTCATCAGCTGATGGGGACTTGGGCAGAGGGGAGAACGTCAGTTCCAAGCAACTTTGTCCCAGTTTGTCTCACTGCATATGTCCACAGGCCAAAGCTGATTTTCAAGTTGTTTTCTGAAATACAACTTTAAGAAAACACATTGCAAATTGAGCTTCAATTCAGCTCAGCTCTTAAGGAACTGAATTATCATGTTTACTCATTTGCCTCCAACCAGGTTACAAAGAGAATGCTGACTGAACTTTGATTCTACTTGGCTTCAGTACCATTACAGAGCAAATATGACATAGTTTTCTTGAAATTAAAAGTAAAGAGCCTTTACTGAGGGGTAAGGTTGTAAACTGATGATCATAAAGTCCAGAGAATTCTGAACTAAGTGTTCAAAGGAGGAGACAGTTCAGAGAGTTTATATAAGGAAATTCAGTGAAAATTCAATGATTGGTTGACATTTAGGTAATGGTTATAAAATTCAGTGATCTGATTGGTAATATTACCCAAAAAATGCCAGGGCTTGGCCCTAGAGCAGCGCAGTCAATAATACATACTTCAAGGAATCCATAATTCAAGGAGAAGAGAGTTTTAATCAGAAGTTTCACCAGTGACAAATGAACAGGGTCTCAGGGATTCCAAAAATGCTCACTCTGCTCAATGCATGTGATCAGGGGTTCCTATACTAAGGGAGAAGAGACACAGCAGATATGCAAGATTTGTTAACAATTTTCCAAAAACTAGATAGAACGATAAGTAATTAAGAAAGGATACCATCAGTGTTTGTCAAAGTCTAGGGGGCCAGTCTCAAAGTCTGGCCCAGGAGCCTTTATTGACACAGATGGCTCTGTCTTAGATTACAAGGTGTAGCAGGAATTGATAACTGTACCTTAAAGAAAGTGTAATTATATACACAGATTCAAATTTCTGGGTGATGAATATGTGTTCCAACTTTATAATCTAAAGCTCCATACTAATCTTGTTCAATTTAAACATTGCCTTGTTCTACTACTTGTAGCCATAATCACATAATCCTGCCCATGCAACCACATTCCTAAGATAACAAGACCAAGATAGGAACAGCTCACAGGGCAGCGCAAGCATATTCCTCAGATCCTGAGTCAAAGGAAGACACACTGCAGGAGAAATAACACAAATGTAAATTTACTATTTAGATGGCATTTTCTAATAACAAGCCATTTTTGAGATGTCTTCTAGCCCACTATCCATGGTCCTCATTAACCAGTTTTGAAGCCTGTGCATCCCTGCCCTCTTTTAACACCTGATGAACTAAGATGGCTGATCTAAGACGAAACCAAAACTGGAAACAAGAGCAAATGGCGGAATACACCTGTGCAGAAGAAGTCATGGCATCCATGTTGAAATACACAGACTCCATCTTAGAAAGAGATTGCATACACACGTAACCTGAAGGAAGTTGAGGTTTATCATTAGGAATTGATCACAGCCTTGTTCTACTTCCTAACTTTCACAAAAGCATCAGGATTTTATGAGAAACCTGTCTGTGTAATGTCTTTTGAAATCACATACCTCATGGCCTTAAAACTACTGTAAAAACCCCTAGCCTATAAGACTAGGGGAGACACACGTAGTGTTCCTTCTGGCCCCATATTTCTTCACCTTGCAAGGTTACTATCGTCTTATTAAATTCTCTCTGAGCTACAGCTGACTTTCTAGTCCTTATTTTGAAACTCAATCTACAATGAGAAAAGATTAATTACAACACAGGTTGACCCCAGGTTTTAAAGAAATCGTATCTTAACTAAAATGGAGTCTTATTCTAACCATATGAAGTTAGGACTAATAATGCAAAAATCTTTATCCTGATAGTAAGAGATTACATGCTTCTAAAGTTGTTTTTTAAAGTTACAAAGTGATCACCCAATTGGGTATATCATGACACCTTCATTGAGTCACTGCAGGGAGAACACGCATAATTCTAAAGTTTATTTTGAGTAAGCATCTGTTCTGAGAATTCTTTTGGACCTGGTTTCCTAGGTGGCAAGCAAAACCTGTAAGCAAACAAAATTACATTGTTCTCTGAAATTATTTACCACTCATTTCTTGGTCTCACTAGCTGTTCCAAATCCCCACTGGCTTGCTTCCTGGTCTTCCTTAGCTGTTCCAAACTGCCACCAGCTCATTTCTGCCTTAAATAGAAATGTAAAATCTCTGAACTTTGTCAAGAGCATCCAAAGTTCACTTATTTACATCTGGAGCAACTCTTAACTTTTCCACTTTGCTCAGTGCCCACTTCAGCTGCTGCTGCAAGTTGATTCCAACCCTGGCAACCTCATGTGTGTCAGAGTAGAACTCTGCTCCATAGCATTTTCAATGACTTTTTTTGGGTTTGTTTTCTGTTCTGAACCTATGTCTATGATCTAGCCTTTCTTCTGAGGCACCTCTGGATGGACTGAAACATCCAACTATTTGGTTCGCAGCTGATCATGTTAGTCATTTGCATCATCTAGGGACTCCTCAGTTCTGACAGACTCTCCATATTTAATTATATCCAAAGTAATATGATAAACTCAATTACACTGACTTGTAAATCACGGAAAAGGCTTAATATGCTATGTCACCATGGTTCTGTGTAATAAAGTCATAAAGTCAATTAGATAATTTTAAGAATGGCATGTATTTTGAGGAATTGTTCCTCCTTGAAACTATGACATGCATATAATTTGCTTATGATAAATCTTTCTTTTAATAAAGGAGTTGAGCTTGAAATAAAAAGTTAAATTAGTAATCATAAACAAAGATCTATCATCATTAAGTGTAGATAGCACACACACAACAAATATGAGAGATGTAGCTTTTCTCAAAGAAAATGGAAATTTAATTAATGAATATCCAGTTTTATGTGTTAAGATGTCAGCTAAGTCAAGCATAGCACTTAGTGCTCAGATTCTGAACTCAGAATACCTAGGACCAATACCAACTTTGTTGTTAGAAGCTATGTGTCTTTGGGTCATTTAACCTGTTTGTGTGCCAGGATATTTATATGTCAAGATAACAATGGTCTTTTCCTCAAAGGGAGGTTGTGAGGATTAATTTTTGTGAAAGCACTTAGAATTGTGTTTGGTTCATATTTAATTCTAACAATTAAAAATCATACCCATCTACCTACAAGTTACTATTATTCTATCTATCCCTCATTCCCTTCATTTTTAACACTGATGGTTTTACCTTGATCATCTAGATCTAAACAGAATTTTTTTTTAAAAATTGCATAACTTTTTAAATGTACAAACATACTTATTCATACAAAAATACCCACAAACACAATGTACATATTGAACACAGAAACCACAGGAGCAGGAGATAACTTGACCTCCCTGAATGACTGAAAAGATGCACTTGGCTTTTTTGGACTAGTTAAACTTGGGATAGTGTTGGGAATTAAAAGGCCATAGCATTTTAGAGTTAAAATAGACCTCAGACGCCACAAATCCAACCTGCTACAGGGAGCTCTGGTAGCATAGTGCCTAAAGCACTGCTAACCAGAAGGCCGGCAGTTCAAACCCACCAGCTACTCCTCGAAAGGAAGGTGGGGCAATCTACTTCGGTGGTGATACCGCCTCGGAAACCCAAGGAGGGGTCGCTATGAGTCGGGTCCAACTCAAAGGCACATAACAACAACCCAGCATAGGAGATCCTTTCAAAAACTGTTCACACAACTCTTATTTGTGGAACTTTAGTAACAGTGAAGTCAGCTGCAAGTGAGGAGTAGTTGGACTCTTGCCGTGGAAAAGAAAACCGCCGCCTTGTTTACAGTACTGCTAAGAACACTCGCAGAAAGAATGTTGAACACAGTATCTGAAGTAAGGGCGCGCCAGCAAGTCTCCAGGTCAAGAAGTTCTCGACAAAACTCACTCTGACCTTCAAGAAAGCTCGTAGTTCCCAGTATAGAATGTTTATTTTTGCACCTATATTCAGTTAGAGATTACAGACATCTTAGAAACTTTTCTTTGTAAGCCTTGATAAGATTTTAGCATTGGACTAATATAGCACTCAATATATTTAAACTCTGTGCTCACAATAAATGGAGTCTAAGAATTTTCTTAGTCCCCCTGTGCCTCGCTTTTCTCTTGTAAATTTTCTTCAGTAGCTCTCATCCTTCAGGTTCCCGCTGGTAAACAGTGACAGTTGCACATAAAGCAGCCTCTTTCCTTTACTTGGTGCCACTTACTTACCTTTTGTATTGAGCTAAAAAGATACTTCCTTGTAGCACCTAGACACTGGCTTCTTTTCTTTATTCCGAAAATAATGCAGAATAAATTTACTCAACATGGCTGCTGCCGCTGCTTCTCCTTCTACGTCTTCGTCTTTTTTTTTTTTTTAAAGAAACAGTTTTATTATAAAATAAATTATGGATACAGATAACAAAACAAATACATTTATAGCTTAATAAATACTCTTGTAATTACTACCCGGATCAGGAAATAGAATGTTTCCAGTCATCCCAGGAGTTTGTGCTCATGCCCCATCCCAATCATAACTCTTCTCTATCTGCCAAAGCCTCCAATAGCCTGATCTTGACACTAATTACCTCCTTGCATTTTTTAATAGTTTAATTTTCTAACTATGCATTCTTAGACAGCACTTGGTTTAGCTCATTACAGTTTTTGATATGTCTTTTAAACCTTTTTAAATCTAGTATCAAATATACTTTTAGATTTCTCTTCCTGTACTGGGTATAAAGGGAGCTTGCCAGCTGTTTCTAATGCTGCATGATCTTTAATCACAGTGCTTTTCTGGTTGCTATCACTGGACAGCTATGGCTTATCAAATACCTCATATTTGTGAACACAGACATGAACACAGTACTCAATATGCAACACTACTGAAGAGAACAGAATCAGCACACATTTTGAAAATATATATCATTAATTTAACATGCAAGAAAATTTGGCTGAAGATAATTCAAAAATGGTTGTAGCAGTATATTGACTGCAAACTTCCAGAAATGCGAGCGGGGATTCAGAAGAGGATGCAGAACAATGGATATCAATGTTGATACCAGATGGATCTTGGCTGAAAGCAAATACCAGAAAGAAAGATCTTTACTTGTGTTTTATTGACTATGCAAAAACATTTCACTTTGTGGATGATAAGAAATTATGGGTAACATTGAAAAGAATAGGAATTCCAAAAATTTACTTGAGTTCTTGAGGAACCTGTACATAGACCAGGAAGCTATCATTTGTACAGAACAAGAGGATACTACATGGTTTAAAATCAGGAAGGAAGTGCATCAGGGTTGTATCCTTTCACCATAATAATTCAATCTGTATGCTGAGCAAGTAAACTGAGAAAATGGACTATATGAAGAAGAACGTGGCATGAGGATTGGAGAAAGACTCATTGACAACCTGCGATATGCAGAAACATAATCTTGCTTGTTGAATGTGAAGCTGACTTGAAGCACTTACTGAGGAAGATTAAAGACTACAGTCTGCAGTATGCATTACACACCAACATAAAGAAAATGAAAACCCTCACAACTGGACCAATAATAGCATCACGATAAGTAGAGAAAAGACTGAAGTTGTAAAAGATTTCATGTTACTTGTTTCCACAGTCAACACCAATGGAAGTTGCAGTCCAGAAATCAAATGACATATTGCACTGGGCAAATCTGCTGCAAAAAACTTTCTTAAAGTGCTGAAGAGAAAAGATGTCTCTTTGAAAACTAACGTGTGCCTAACCCAAGCCACGGTATTTTCCATGGCATCATATGCATGTGAAAGCAGGACAATGAGTAAGGAAGACTGAATAAGGATTGATGCTTTCGCATTGTGGTGTTGGCGAAAAATACTGAAAGTACCATGGACCGTCAGAAGAACTAAAAATCTGTCCTGGGCAAAGTGCAGCCAGAATGCTCCTTGGAAACAAGAATGGCCAGACTTGGTCTCACATACTTTGGCCATGTTGTCAGAAGGGACCACTCTCTGGAGAAGTATATCATGCTTAGTAAAGTGGATGGTGAGCAAAAACATGGAAGGCCCTCAATGAGATGGACTGACACAGTGGCTGCAATGATGGGCTCAGGTATAGCAAGGATTGTGAGGCCAGCACAGAACTGGGCAGTATTTTGTTTTGTTATATATAAGGTCCTTATGAGTTGGAGCCAACCCTAAGGCACCTAACAACAAGAAAAACAACACATGGATGGGTGGAAGCTGCAAGAAAGAAAACATCTCAGGAGTTCCAAAAAATGTCACATATGATATATTTTCAGCAAAAGAACGTTGACTGCACAAATTAAGTGAATGGGTCTGGACAGCCATTAAAAATACCTTTCTTGTTCTTTCCCTTAAGAATGGCTTGTCCAGCTCCATGGATTCCAGCCTTAAACTCAGCACATTGTTATGTCCAGTCCATCACTTTCTACCTTTTTAGAACGTCAGAACTGAGATCAGCAGCTTTTTTCCCCTTTAAAGGGAAAAATCCTAGAAAGATTTCTTTCACTTCAACTTTCCTATTGATAATCATATTTTTACATCTCTGATCACGTTGGACATCTGGCCAGTGTGTGATGTGTCAGGTGTGCTGTTGAGCATGAGCTCAAAGTGCTTTGCAGATTTTGTCTCCTTGACAAACTTCTCCTACATGTGATTTACCAGGGCATTTAGGAACTTATGCTGAGTTTCTGGTGCAAGATAAGAAACTGATACTTTAAGTTGACATGTGCTCCTCTTTAATCTCATTGGTGCTTTCTCAATACTGGATCACATTTGAAAGCATCTCAAACATCTCAAGAAAGTTCCCTTTACTCAATGAGGATGCATATTTCTTGTGGCCACTGAATGCTGGATTCTGTTTGGCAGGAAGTCTGTGCAAAATGTTCCTCTACTTTTCCTCTTTATTTTCAAAGCAATTGATTTGGTGCCAAAAGTTTTGTGCAGCCTCAGGCTTGCTACCAGTGTTGTCCAGTATTCAACGCAACATAGGTGCTCTTCAGATGATAATGTAACTTCAGGCCTCGCTTTCACTTCTGAACTCTAGTCACAGATTTCGATGTTGTACCTGTAACCTGTTTTCGCAACTGAAAGAAATCCAAAGAGGACTTTCACTTTAGGAAAAAAAAGTCAAAACGCCAAACTAGCATTGAGTGTTTTATTTATTCATTTTTCTTTACTATGATTTGGGTGAAAGTTCACAGAGCAAATTCATTTTCCATACAGTACTTCATAAACATTTTGTTCAATGATATTGATTGTAATCTGTCCAAGGCACTTGACTGCTAACCAAAAGGCTGGTGGTTCAAACTCACCAGCCACTCCTTGGAAGGAAAACTGGTCAATTTACTTCTGCAGTGATACTGCCTCAGAAGCCCAAAGAAAGGTCACTATGAGTCAGATCCGACTCGATAACAATGAGCTTTTGTTTTGTTTTTAATGTGATAGTTGTCTTCCCACTTCCTGCTGTGGTTACCTTTTCCTTGTGTCCTTCTTTCCTATGCATCCCTGTCCTCTGATCTATCTCCCTATGCATATAATGCCCTTCTGATCTCCATGGTTGATTGTTGTAAGGAGTGTATCTACCTGGTGTAAATGTTCACCTTATATGCCTGTCTACTTTTTGGTTGGAAGCCATGGGGATGAGTTCAATTCCAGGCCTAAAGGGTGACTAAGGACCAGTGTCTTGGGGGTCAGTGTTCTGCAGCAAGCTGTAAAAGAGGCATTGTGCACCCTGAACAGCTAGAGTTCCTCCCCTGGGAACTACACTCAGCATTTTAGCATCAAGCTGCCATAGTTTTGAACCGTGTCTGTGAACACTGTATGTTACTGTTATTTTAGGTCTGATTTGTTGTTTGATATGATTTGATAGGTTATTTTTTGGCTCTAGGAGCACTCACAATTTTTACATATAAGTGAATGGTCTGCTTCTTTGCTTTACATCATTTCATTTACAACAGTTTTCACAGGAATGGTCTGCTTTCAGATAACAGGGGGAAAACCTGTATAAATTCTCATTGAAGACTGAGTGAACTATGCATGATCACAGCATTTTCTTGCCATTTCTAATCGCCTTGTAAAACCACCCTTTAGAAAGCTATGCACTTCTTCCTTTGCTTTTTGCATCTTACCTTGCCTCCAACACTGAAAGACCCATCTGGAAAGAAGGGCTTCCTTTTTTGATGATTTCAACACAAAAATGATCCAGAACTGTTATCTCCCAGAAAGAAACATCATACAAAGTTTGCAAATATTTCTCCTTAAAGTCACTCATCTCATTTACAGTATCAGGGCTAGAGTCACTTAACACACTCTCTTCTGCTTCAAATTCTGCCATTTCCATTCTTTGCTCTTCTACAGAGTTCATGCTAGGATCAGGAGAATCAGCTTTCTCAACAGGAGACAGATGAGCAACATTTGCTGATGAATCCTGGCCATCATCCAGTCTTCTGACATATTGAAGCATGGATCCAATAGGTGATTTAATTCTTGTCTCTTTGTTTTCCTTTGCTGGCATCCACTTGGACTCTTTGATTTATGCACTCTGTGTGACATGATAGAATATCACTGCACAATAAAAGAGAGATAAATTATCAATATTTGAAAAAAGTAAAATGTAAATCTACTAGATATCTTACTTCTATCAAGTGCAGAATATAAAGTGTCATTGTTTGGTTAAACTATACCTTGAACTTAAAACTTGGAAATTTCCTTAAAATCGGCTATGTTCATCCATATCAAGAGGTTGCATATGATCAAGAACCAATGGTATAGAAGGAAGAAGTCAAAGCTGCACTGAAGGAAGTGGTGAAGAACAGCCTCCAGGAATTGATGGAATATTCATTGAGATATTTCAATAAATGGATGCTGTACTGGAGGCAATCACTTGGACTATGCCAAGAGATTTGGAAGATAGCTACCTGGCCAAATGACTGGAAGAGAGCCATATCTGTACCCATTCTAAAGAAAGGTGATCCCACAGAATGTGGAAATTGTTGAACAATATCATTAATATCAAGTAAAATCTTACTGAAGATAATTCAAAAACAGTTGGAGCAGTATATTGATAGCTTCCAGAAATGCAAGCTTGATTTGGAGAGTATGTGGGATGAGGGATATCATTGCTGATGTCAGGTGGATCTTAGCTGAAAGCAAAGAATACCAGAAAGATGTTTACTTATGTTTTACTGACTATGCAAAAGCCTTCAATTGTGTGGATTGTAACAAATTGTGGATAACATTGTGAAGAATGGGAATTCCAGAACAGTTGACTGTACTCATGAGGAACATGTACATAGATCAGGAGGCTGTCATTCAAACAAAACAAGAGGATACTGCATGGTTCAAAATCAAGAAGGGAGTGTGTCAAGGTTGTATCCTTTCACCATACTTACTCAACTTGTATGCTGAGCAAATAATCTGAGAAGCTGGATTATATGAAGAAGGACCTGGCATCAGAATTGAAGGAAGACTCATTAACAACCTGTGATACTCAGACGGCACAACATGGCTTGCTGAAAGTGAGGATGACTTGAAGCACTTCCTGATGAAGACTGAGACTACCATCTGCAGTATGGATTACACTTCAACAGCATAGTGCCTAAGGCACTTGACTGCTAACCAGAAGGCTGGCGGTTCAAACCCACCAGCCACTCCTCGAAGGAAGATGGGGCAATCTACTTCCATAGTGATACTGCCTCGGAAACCCAATGAGGGGTCGCTATGCGTTGGGTCTGACTCGACAGCACACAACAACAACAACAACATAAACAAAACAAAATTCCTCACAACTCGTCCAATAAACAGCTTCATGGTGGATGGAGAAAAGATTGAACTCATCAAGGATTTCATATTACTTGGTTCTACAATTAATACCAATGGAAACAGCAGTCAATACATCAGACGACGTATTGGATTGGGCAAATCTGCCACAAAAGACCTCTTTCAAGTGATCTCTTTCAAGATATCTCCTTGAAGACTAAGGTGTGCCTAACCTAAGCCATGGTATTTTCAATCATCATTATGCATGTGAGAGCTGGACAATGAATAAGGAAGATTGAAGAAGAGTTGATGCTTTTGAGTTGTGGTGTTGGAGAAGAATGCTAAGAGTACCATGGTTTGCTAAAAGGACTAACAAATCTGTCCTGGAGGAAGTATAGCCAGAATGCTCCTTGGAAGGGAAACTGGCCAGACTTTATCTCACCTCTTTTGGTCATGTTGTCAGAAGGAACCATTCCTTGGAGAAGGATATCATACTTGGTAAAGTGGAAGGTCAATCCAGAAGGGGAAGGCCATCAATGAGATGGATAGACACACTGGCTGCAACGATGGGCTCAGGTCTAGCAAGGATCATGATACTTTCTCATCATATCTGATGAAGACACCTTGTGTGTATTTTTTTTTTTTTTTAAATTGTGATTTGGGTGAAGATCTACAGAGCAAATTCACCCTCCACACAGCAGTCCACATACACCCTGTCTCATGACACCAACCACAGTCTACCACAATGCATCAGCTCCCCC
>NW_006922219.1:360932-379101 GCF_000298275.1 Orycteropus afer afer | reverse complement strand
AACTCTCCATCTCTTGAGTGGTGCATTTAATCCATTAACATTCAGGGTTATTATTGATAAGTTTGAATTTGTTGCTGTCATTTTGTTATGTGTTTTTTCATGGTGTCCCTGGTTTCTTTGTTTCATATTATTTTATGTGCTGAGCTCATTATGTTTATGAATGGGGTTATCATTTCCTTTTTTGCTGTTGTTTTAGTATATGCTGAATATTGTGGTTGTCCTCTTTTTGATTGTGATGTGAAGGTTTATCATTTTTCTTTGAGGTTACCCTATGATTTATAATTTTCTCCCTGAGTTTAGAACAGTACATTCTATATTGCAACTCTCTTAACTTCCTCAGGTTTGTGGTTCAAAGCCCCTAGCCACTCTGTGGAAGAAAGATGAGGTAGTCCACTTCCATAAAGATTTACAGCCTTGGAAACCCAGTGGGGGTCATTATGAGTTAGAATCGAGTCAATGGCTGTGTCTTTCATGTTTTTATTGACATACTACTCTCATTAAATGGCTAATATTTTTTGATTTTCAAATCAAGTATGTATAGTGTGTTACTGTTTTATTACCCAATTTACATTTAAGAAAACAAAGGCTTAGGAATTTTTAATTTTGGATTCAAAATCTGGTAATTTTGAGTCATATCTAGTATTACATTTGTTTCACAATTTCCTTCCCCTGTACGCAGTTTATGAAGCTTCACAAATAACAACTCTGTGCTGGTAGATTATCTACATTAAATGAGCTAGAGAGTCTGTGGTAAATTCTCATGAGGGTGAGCATGAGACCTTGGTAAGAAAAGTAACTTCTAATTATAGAGAACAATTATATTTAATTTTCATTGTTATTTCCTGCTATGTTACTACTTACCTTTTTAAGGTACATGTTTTTCACAAGTGTGAGGTCAGGCTGACTTTTTTCATAATCTTCACAGTACCCAATAGTATCAATCAGTTTATACTGAGGAAGGCCAATGTATTTAAGTGATTCATTGTAATCTAATATAGTGGTGTCAGTGTATACATTTATTTCAGGGACATAGAAGAGAGATTAAGTATTTGAAATACTAATTCTATTTGCAGACCCCATGTGGAAGAGAAAATAAATTAGGCATTTACCAGAAAACAATTTTAAGTATGAAATGTAATGTCTCCTAAGAGTCTGTTACTATTATATTTTTGATGTATGACGATTATTGAAATTAGTAAATCACCTACTATTTCTCCTAATATTGTGAGTTATAAATTTCAGTAAGATTAAAAACAAACTTTCCATATTTAAAAATATTGGGTGGGATGGATAGACTATAAACATCAGGAACACAGAAGTTATATTACCTCTGTGGACTCTTTGGTGATTTGGTGAACTGTTTCTGAAAACAACTCTAAAAGAGGTATCATGAGAAAGATAAGGACCTTGAGAATATCTAAAATCATATTAAATGCATTTTGCATCATTACTATATTGTTCTAATTGGGAAAGAAAATAATTACCCAGTGAGTTATCCAGTGACTCCTCTTTTTCACATTTCAAGAATTATGAAGTGATAGAGGAGAAAATACTATGCTACTTTTAGATTTCAGCAATGTATCCTTTTAAATCTATCTGATTTGATTACAATGATTAAAAATGAGATCTTTTAAAGAAAGATAACATAGAAAAATATGTTAATACTGAGGTCATCACATTTTCCTATAAAAAGTTAAATATTATATCATGATAAGTAGAAAAAGAAAGATTTCCCAATGTATGAAATTTGACTACATACAAGTGTTACCACATTACTCAAAGTTCACATAATTTTCATGATTCTATACATCAGTGTGAAAAGCTTACTGCTCTAAACCGGTTATATCTTCTTTTCATTCAATTTCACACGTCCTGGAATAAATGTTTCACAAATAAAAGAGAAATGATTAAGATTATGCTGTTGCTTTTAAATTACTTTAATTTGTGCTTCTCTCTTTGATGTGTTATGTTAGAAAAAGTAATCCTGTTAAATATTAAAGAATCTTTAAATCAAGTACCACTAAACAAAGAGCAAAATTGGTTCATATGGCACTTATTACAGTCACTGTCATATAGATTATATTGTCCTGCACCAAATACACATAAACATTTGAATGGCTACAGAAACTATTTGATATGCAAAACCATATTTGTACATTATTATTTAATGTACGAAACATTCTGTGCATGAAACCATTCATTAAGGTCTACATTATCCAACCATTAGCAGTGAAAATACAAAACTAGATAACCAAAACAGTTTACAAAGTGCCTGAGAATAAACTCATTATCTTTAAGTTCATATTTATCTCCTCTTTGTATTATACTTCAAACAAAATAAAAATTCTTATTGATTATTTTGTCAGAAGATATTCCAATAAATAGAGACTTGAAAGAACTAAGAAGAATGATTATAATAGTGTTTGCACCCAAAAAGGTTTGCAGACAAGAATTATTATGATCTCTATGATCTAGGGATTACTTCTCTGACTAAAAATTAAAGACAAACAAAAGACATGTCCCATTGCCTTATTCACATTAACATTCTTTTATGTTTCCAGTTCCTTTTCATTTCTGTAGATTCATGTTCAACTCTCATGAGCTTCTTCAGTGCATCCTTCATGTCTTTATTCCTCAAGGTGTAGATGAGAGGGTTAAGACTTGGAGTGATGATGGTGTAAAAGAGGGTGAGGTACTTGCCCTGGTCTTTGGAGGCACTGTTACTTGGCAGCAGGTACATGTAGACGATAGTTCCATAGAATATACACACAACAGTGAGATGAGATCCACAGGTATTAATTGCTTTTCTTTGGCCTGCTTTTGACTTCATTCTCAGCACACTTTGGGCAATGTAACCATATGATGTAAGGATAAGGAGGAGAGGTATAAGGACAATAACAATTGCTAAAGCAAAAATAGACATTTCAACTGTTGTGGTGTCTACACAAGCTATCTTGATCATTGCTGGCAACTCACACAAGAAATTATCCAGAATGTTGTTTCCACATCTAGGCAAATTCAGTGTGATTGTACATGACACCACAGAATTGGTCAAACTAATGCCTAAGACCAGGATAATCATCTTGAGACACTGATGTGGGTTCATGATTACCAAATAATGCAAGGGTTTACAAATAGCTGTAAAACGATCATAGGACATAACAGCCAGGAGAAGGCACTCAATGGAGCCCAGCCACATATAGACATAGAGCTGAATGACACAACCCACATAGCTGATGGTGAGATTTGGTCCCCACAAGTTAACCAGCATCTGAGGTATGATACTGGTGGTGAAACAGAGATCTAGGAAAGACAAATTCCTGAGGAAATAATACATTGGTGTGTGCAGATGGGAATCCAAGAGAGTTGCAAGAATGATGACTGTGTTGCCCACCAATGTAATCAAGTAGAAGATAGTGACAACACCTGACAGAATCATCTCCAGTTGGGGATGATCAGAGAAGCCAAGCAAAATAAAACCATGCAGAGAACTATAATTGCTTTGGTCCATAGTCCTTCAATGTCTAAGTCCTAAAATGAAAAGAGAAAGAATGATGAAGATGAGAAGAATAAAAATGGGAGAGGAGGAGGAGGAAAAGAAGAGGGAGGGGGAGGGGAAGAGGATGGGGAGGAGGAAGAGAAGGCGAAGAAAAGGAAATATATGTGAACCCAGACTGTCTCATAATGAAATACTAAATAAAGGGAGAGTAGTTATCATCATAATTTTAAAAAGTCAATGGACAGAAAATATTGTAGTGAGGTAGTCTGATATTTGTATGATGAGAAGTTAGGTATTCCAAAGTTTATCTAGGTTATCTTCAGAAGTTCATTTTTAAACCCAAGATCTGAATTTTCTCCAAAGTAAGTCTCAGAATTTGGAATCGGTGTGGTGACCCTATAATTCTCTCTGAAGCTATTGTTGTTGTTGTTGTTTGCCGTCAAGTCAGACCTGACTCATAGCGACCCCTCCTTGGGTTTCCGAGGCAGTATCACTATGGAAGTAGATTGCCCCATCTTCCTTCCGAGGAGTGGCTGGTGGATTTGAACCACCAGCCTTCTAGTTAGCAGTCAAGTGCTGTAGCCACTATGCTACCAGAGCTCCCTCTCTGAAGCTAGTAGGTTAAAATAATGATGATATTCTTTCGCTTGGTCAGAGAATTCATTTATAAATCTATTGGCTAGTGTCTGAATGAGGAAAAGTGTGTCTCTTTTTCTATATCTTGGTGGATAGCATCTTTGATCTTCCACTTGTTTTGTAAAACATCTAGCATTTTCCCTTGACACCTTCATCTCCCCCAACCTCAATACCCAACTTATCACCAAAATTGGTAAATTTGAATGTAAACTTTCTCTCACTTTGTAGAATTTCTACCACCACTAACCTAATGCAAACACTTCCATCTCTGTTCTAGATTCTGGTTATAGTCTTTTATTCTCATATCTAGTCTTAACTCTCTATATGATTACAAGATTTAATAAAATTACACCATCTGCATGCTTAAAGTTGTCAGAACCTTCCATTGTACTTATGAATTATTCAAATTATTTTAGTTGGTTGAGATGGACCTGTATGATTTGGTTCCTACCTAAGCTTTATTGTCATCTCACAAATCATTGTACCCATATTCATTATTAGTCTGTTTTTTTTTTTCACAGGTCAATCTCATTCCCATCAAAATCCTCAGAACTCTTTCTTCTTTGGGTGATTCTTACTCAAGCTTAGGCCATCAGTGAAATATTTCTTGCTTAAAGAAGAATTCTTCGAATCCACAATTTTCTTTTTACTTTATATCTTATATCACACTTAAGGAACTCCTACAGATAGCCAGTATAACATGGAGCTTAAGAGCATAGTCAGAGAACTTATGTTCATGACTCATCTCTGCCTAGTTAGCTATGATACCAGCAAGTTACCTAGCCTTTCTGGGATCAGGAGTCTCTAAAACTGGGACAATAAAAATATATAGTATTTCAGGAAAGATTAAATGAATAATATTTTTAACATGTATTTAAGGAAAGATTAAATGAATAATATTTTTAAAATGTCAGAACATGCTTGTAACATAGTATGTTTCAATGATGATTAGTTACAAAAATTATTCTATCAAAAACTTATAATCATGTACCCTGTAGTTAAATGTTTGTTTAAACCATTCCTTACATTAGTTTGTAAGCTTTAAAAGTATACAGGAAGACTAGTGTTCTTTAGTCCAATACTGACACCTAAAGTAAACTCTAAAATATATATAATTTTGAAACTAAATGTATATTTAAGTCACACTATGAATATTGATAGTGTGACTTAAATATACATTTAGTTTCAAAATTATATATATTTTAGAGTTACTTTAGGATAGGAGCTCTGGTAGCATAGTGGCTAAAGCACTTGACTGCTAACCAGAAGGCTGGTGGTTCAAACCCATCAGCCACTCCTCGGAAGGAAGATTGGGCAATCCTACTTCCATAGTGATACTGCCTCGGAAACCCAAGGAGGGATCGCTATGAGTCGGGGCCGACTCGACAGCACATAACAACAACAACAACATGAATATTGATTAAAATCACATCAAGTTATCAGCTAACTTTTTACATTAAAACTTAGATTGACATCTGGTGAAGTTACCTGAAGGAGTGGCAGAAGGAGATGGATGAATGAAAGTGACTGGTTTTATCGATGAAGTAATAAATAACCAATTTATTCAATTTGATAAAAAATAATTTAAAATATTAGTATCGATTTGAAAGACTAAGAATCTTTGTCTTCTTTAGTGTACAATACTGATACAGCTCCTCTAGTCATGCATGTACATACCAGATCTGATGAAACTTTTAATAATTTAAGATTGTCACCAATCTGCTTTTAGTTTCCTATCACACAGTATGGGAGCTCTGGTGATGTAGTGCCTAAGGCATTTGACTGCTAACCAGAAGGCTGATGGTTCAAACCCACCAGCCACTCCTGGGAAGGAAAATTGGACAATCTACTTCCGTAGTGATACTGCCTTGGAAACCCAAGCATGGATTGCTATAGATCTGACCCAATGGCAGTGAGAGGTTTTTTTTTTTTTTTTTTTTTTTTAATCACAGGGAATAAAGAGATAACTTCTTATGACCTGAAGCAAAAATACTATTCAGAAAGGTTCTATTAAAAAAATTGCTAAGAGTACATATTTTATTGAAAAATAATAAATATCAAAGGGGTGTGTTTGTGTAGATAAAGTACAAAAAGTTATGATATTGTTATGCCATTTCAAGTATATTTCCTCAATATTACAAAAAAATTGACTTCTAATTATGGCCATCATTCATGTTCACATTCATCCAAACTAACCGAATGTACTGGTTGACACAGTCTTTCAAGACAGCCATTGGGTGATTTGTTCAGAATTTTTTCCCCAAGATTGATGATTTGAGTCTGCTTTCTCCCATTCACCAAGATGGGCAGAAAGAAACAACATAACTCTTAGAAATCTATCAGAAGCTGTTACACAACATTGTTGTTGTTGTTGTTATGTGCCGTCGAGTCAAACCCGACTCATAGCAACCCCTCCTTGGGTTTCCGAGGCAGTATCACTACGGAAGTAGGATTGCCCAACCTTCCTTCCGAGGAGTGGCTGTACACAACATTAGAGTTCTATAATATCTGAGCAATGTTGAATAAATGATATTTATTTCAACAGACATAATTTATGGGTGTAATTATACCTAACTTCTGAATAATACATAAAACTGTATTAAGTTTAATGAATTTAATAACAATTTTACATTTAAATTAAAATTGTAAATGAAATTTACTATATAAAATTTCAATTCAGTTAAAATTATATGAATGCAAAATGAAGCTCCTTTTAAAATTAATGTCAATCCCATTTGTTAATTCCTTGGTTATCTTCATTATCACCAAAACCCCAAAGATTAAGTCTGAAAAAAAAAAAACCTCACTGCTGCCTAGTCATTTGGACTCATGGCCACCCCTCCTTGGGTTTCTGAGAAGGTACCTCTACGGAAGTAGATTGCCTAGTCTTCCTTTTGAGGTGGCGGGTGGGTTTGAACTGCAAGCCTTCCGGTTAGCAATCAAATGTCAGGCACTGCCACCCCTTCAGGTAATTGAGAGTCTGCAAATAATTTCCCATGAATGTCATGATATTTAAAAATGACTCCAAAATACCTGGATCCTTCCTAGCTTCACAGTTGTCATAAATGAAGCATATCTCAATTCTTTTTCAATTTAATCTACCTTTTCTTTTTTCTTTTATTCCATTGAATCAAAGTGTCAGAAACCACAAGTAAAGGTTTAGCTGCATGGCCTCCTATAATAGAAAATGGCATTCATCTTTCTTTCATGAGGTAAATAGGAGAATTTTTCTACACAAATTTATATCATCTAGTTCATCTCAGACTTCTGATAGAAAACCAGAAGAATCAGACCAAAGAAGTGTAGGTTTTCATTCTTCTACTTCTCACAAATTGTTTCCTCAATTCAGAAACCATTTTCCAAGAAATATTAAAGATTTACATTACTGTGCTCCAGGGAGTCTCTTTGATGTTCCACTTCTTGCCCCTTGTACAAGCCCACTCTGAAGAAATCAGATCCTGGTTCAGCATTTGCTCTCCAGGCTGCAGCTCTCTCACGTTCCCTGCAGGGTCACTGTGAATTCTGCTGTTTTCCTGTTGCTTGTTAAGGTATGGATTCTCAGCAAGACTCCTCCTTCTTGAACAGGTGACTCCAAGTAAGAAGATGAAACCTACTGTAAAGTCTCACTACTTGTTCTGACTTGAAATCAATCTGCAAATAGGTCTTGATCCTAGACAAACTTACCAAAAGTAATCAGATTAATTACAAGTCACCTCTAGGTGGGCTCCTATCTCTACCCTTTCAGTTTCTGAGCATTTTTGCATTTGTACCACAAGAGGACTCCCATTCAGAATAATGCTTGAATTATATTTCCCAATACTGCTTGGAAATCCACATCATGAAGAAAGATTATCTGAGCCATATGGACTACATCCAATAGACTTCACTAGAGTAAATTGCTGTAGGAAAAAACAAAACAAACAAACAAAAAAACACCGTACGATGGAAAACTATAAGGCAGGGCAATGAGAAAATGTATTTTCTATTTTTTTTTTTTCTCTAAGTAGTTACTGTATATTATAAATAACAAAATTTACTTTTAAAGGTCAATTCCAACACTAGAATTTTAACATATACTGGTTCTATAAGGTAATCATACTATTACTAGTACACAGATTTTCACCCCAACAGTAGATTGCCCAAGCTTCCTTCCAAGTGGGTGGAGGATTTGAACCACCAGCCTTCTGATTAGCAGTCAAATGCCTGAGACACTATGCCATCAGAGCTCCTATATGTAAACAAGGTACTTCTAATAGTTATTTTTGCCCCCTAAATCTGACACCAAAGGTCTTTCTTGTCCATGAAAGAAAACATGTTCAGTCTCCAAAGTTGTAAACAGGAAGTTGAAGATCAAAATGAATTTCTATTTTTATTCAGTTCTAACATGCCTTTGTCTAGATGACCCTTATTGGTGATTCAGACTCCAGTGCTTGTGACAAGTGTGCTGGTGACATTGAGTGGTCACTACTTAAACCCCAGATCCTGGAGCAAGGTGTGCACTGATGATTGTTATCCCTTGGTTTATGATCATTAAGTTATAGGATAGTTATAATATTTTCCCTAAATTAAAATTAAAGACTACCAATACTTAATAAAATGCATAATCACTAATTGATGCCTCATGATACATATTTACATGTGGATGACTTCTCATCACTGAGTGATGAATCAATTTTAACAATCTGCTTCTTCATGACGTAATCATTATATTCTACATTGGAGAGAGAGTTTGATGTGATGCAATTTAGGAGCTCTGGTGACATAATGGTTAAAGCATACAACTATTAACCAAAATGTCAGCGGTGCACAGGTATCATCCCAGCTTACAGACTGAGACAGACTAGGAAGAAAGAAGAGGCCGTCCACTTTCCAAATAATTGGCAAGGGAAAACCTTCTGAATAGCAAAGAAACACTGTTTGATACATTACCGCACAACTTTATGAATAGTCCGGTTAGGTCAGAAGGCTCTCAAAATAGAACTGGGGAAGAGCTGCATCATTAAGTAAACCCAGCCTTACTCCTATGGATAAGGTAAAGCTTTCGAGACCTCCATTTGCTGATGTGGCATCACTCAAATTGAAGAGAAACTTGGAGAAGGATGTCATGCTTGGTAGGGTGGAGGGTCATCGAAAGAGGAGGAGGCCTTCAACGAGATGGATTGACACGGTGGCTGTGATGATGGGCTCAGGTATAGCAGGGATCATGGAGTTGGCGCAGGATCGGGCAGTGTTTCGTTCTGCTGTGCATGGGGTCACTATGAGTTGCAAACGACTTGACAGCACCTAACAACAACAACAAGAAGTTATCACAACTTTGTCCCCTGTGATCTCTATTATATACATGGATATTTTTATGTATGCAGACATATCATCTGCCAAACCAATATATGGTCCTGGGTATTTATTTTCCTGTTTGCCTACCTGTACCTGATCTTCTTGGCTGTCTATCTATGTATCAACTTGTAGATTAATGTTTGTTGATACTGATAATGAAGTATTGTGTGTGCAACATTATTTACCTCTGTTGTCTATACTTCTTGTGCACCTTTCTGTGTCTTCTTTTTCTTTTGATATTGTGCTGGTCACCCACTTTTGGTATATTGACTCTTCCTTGACCCAAATCAATACATATTGTTTTTACCTAACTAGCAACCTTCCCCCCATGCCCCTCCCATCCTTGGTAACCAACAAAGAAAGTTTCTTTCCATATGTAAACCTTTCCTTGACTTTTTATAATAACCAACTCATACAATGTTTGTCTTTCTGTGACTGACTTATTATACACAATATAATGTCCTCCAAGTTCATCCACATTATATGGTGTTTTGTGGACTCTTCATTGTTCTTTAAGGTTGTAGAATATTCCATTGTGTGTGTATACCTTCGTTTTGTTATCCATTCATCCGTTGATGGGCCCTTTAGTTGTTTCCATATCTTTGCTATTGTGAATTGTGTTGCAATGAACATGAGTGTGCATATAGCTATTTGTGTCCCAGCTAACACCTCTTTAGGATATATACCTAGTAATGAAATTGCTGGATCAAATGATATTTCTATTTCTTCTTTTAAGGAAAAGCCATACGATGGTAGCAACATTTTACAGTCCCACTAGCAGTTTATGAGATTTTCAGTTTCTCCACACCATCACCAGAATTTGTTATTTTCTATTTTGGTGAAGTTTGCTATTATTTCTGGGGTGAGATGATATCTCATTGTTGCTTTGATTTGCATCTGTGTAATGGCTAATGATCACAGACATTTCTTCATGTGTTTTTTGGCCACCTGAATATTTTCTTTGTTGAAGTGTCTGTTCGTGTCTTCTACCTAGTTTTTAAATTGGATTGTTTATCTTTTTGAAGCTGAGGTCTACAAATTTTAGAGATAAGTCGTTTGTGAGATGTGTCATTGCCAAACATTTTTTCCCAGTATGTAAATTGTCTTTTTACAATTTTGGTAAAGACTTTTGATACACGTAAGAATCAAATTTTTAGAAGGGCTCAATCATCTAGTATATTTTCTGCTGTTTGTGCATTTTTGGTTATGTTTTCATAAACATAACCAACATTTCATAAATTAGGGCACCTAAGGATGCGCCTATTTTATCTTTCATGAAATTGATAGTTTTATGTTGTTCAGTTAGGTCTTTGATCCATCTTGAGTTCGTTTTTGTGTACGGTGTGAGATATGGATCTTGTTTCATTTTTCTGCAAATGGACATCCACTTTTGCCAACACCATTTGTTAAAGAGACTATCTCTTACTGATTTAAAGAGTTTTAGCCCTTTGATAAGCTGTCCATAGGTGAATGGGTCTATTTCCAGATTCTCAATTCTGTTCTGCTGATTCATATATCTGTTGTTAAACCAGTGTCAGGCTGTTTTGACTACTGTGGTTGTATAGTTGGTTTTGAGATCCAGAAATGTGAGACCTTCTACTTTTTTTTTTTTATGCAATAGTGCTTTGCTTATCTGGGGTCTCTTTTCTTTCTACATAGAATCAGTGATTGTTTTTTCCATGTTCTTAAAGAATGTTGATGGAATCTGGGTCAGGATTTCACTGAATCTATGGCTTGCTATGGGTAGTACTGATATTTTCACAATGTTCAGACTTTCTATCCATGAGCATGAAGTGTTATTCCATTTATGTAGGTCTGTTATAGTTTCTTGTAGTAGTGTTTTCTGGGTTTTTTGTATAGGTCTTTTGTGTTCCTGGAAGATTTATTCCTAAGTATATTTAGTTGTGTTTTATTGACTATGCCAAAGCATTTGATTGTATGCATCATAACAAATTGTGGATAACTTGAGAAGAATGGGAATTCCAGAACACTTGATTGTACTCATGAGGAACCTGTTCATAAACCAGGAGGCTGTTATTTGAAGAGAACAAGGGGACACTGCATGGTTTAAAATCAAGAAGGGACTGAGTCAGGGTTGTAAACTTTCACCATACTTATTCAATCTATATGCTGAACAAATAATCTGAGAAGCTGGACTATATGAAGAAGAATGTGGCATCAGGATTGGAGGAAGAATAATTAACAACCCACGATACATTGACAACATAACTTTGCTTGCTGAAAGTGAGGATGACTTGAAGCATTTACTGATGAAGGTCAAAGAATTCAATGTGCAGTATGTATTACATCTCAATATAAAGAAAACATAAATCTTCACAACTGGACCAAAAAAGCAGCTTCACGATAAATGGAGAAAAGATTGAAGTTGTCAAAGACTTCACATTGCTTGGTTCTACAACTGACGCCAATGGAAGCAGCAGTCAGGACATCAGAGGACGTATAGCACTGGGCAAGTTGATTGCAAAGGACTGTTTTCAACTGCTGAAAGGCAAAAGTATCTCCTTAAGGACTAAGGTGTGCCTGACACAAGCCATGGTATTTTAAAATGCTTCATATGAATGTGAGAGCTGGACAATGAAGAAGGAAGACTGAAGAAGAATTGATGCCTTTGAGTTGTGGTGTTGGCGAAGAATGCTGAAAGCACCATGGACTACTAAAAGAACTAACAAATCTGTCCTAGAGGAAGTGCAGCCAGAATGCTCTGTGGAAGGGAGAATGGCCAGACTTCCTCTTACATACTTTGGTCATGTTGTCAGAAGGAACTATTCCCTTGAGAAGGATGCCATGCTTGGTAAGGTAGAGGGTCAACGAAAGAGGGGAAGACCCCTCAACGAGATGGATTGACACAGTGGCAGTGGAGATGGGCTCAAGTATAGCAGGGGTCATGGAGCTGGCACAGAACAGGGCGGTGTTTTGTTCTGCTGTGCATAGGGTCGCTATGAGTTGGAGATGACTCAACTGCACCCAACAACAACAACAACATTTTATCTTTTTGGTAGCTATTGTAAATGGTATTGTTTTTCTTATTCCTTTTCAGAGATCATTTTGTTGATTTAGAGAAATCCAGCTGAATTTTGTATTTCAATACTGTATCCTGGCACTTTGCTGAATCTTTCCATTACTTTCTTGCTGAGGCTTTTCAGTAATTTCCTTGCTGAGTTTCTGGTATTTTCTATGTATAGGATCATATCATTGACAAATAAGGGTAGTTTTACTTCCTCCTTAGCAATTTGGCAGCCTTTTATTCCCCTTTCTTGCCTTATTGCCTTGGCTAGAACTTCCACTATAATGTTGAATAGAAGTGGTGATAGAGGGCATACTTGCCTGGTTCCTATTCACAAGGGAAACACTTTCAGCCTCTCTTCATGCGAATAACATTGGTTGCTGGTTTTGTGTGTATGCTATTTATTATGAGGAGGAAATTCTGTTCTATTCTTTCTTTTCTGAGAGTTTTTAATCAGGAATGGGTGTTGAATTTTATCAAATGCCTTTCCTGTATTGATTAATTTAATCATGGGGTTCTTTTCCTTTGTTTTACTGATGTGATAGATTACATTGTTTATTTTTCTAAAGTTGACTAATCCTTGCATACCTGGTATGAATCTCCTTGGTCATGGTGAATCATTTTTTGATATGTTGTTAGATTCTATCACCTAGGATGTTTTGAAGATAGTGGCACCTATATTCATGAGGGGTATTGGTCTGTAGTTCTCCTTTCTGGTGGTGTCTTTGCCTGATTTTGATGTCAAGGTTATGCTTGCTTCATAGAATTAATTTTGGAGTATTCTATCATGTTCTATGTTTTGCAATGGCTTGAATAAGATTAGTGTCAGCTCTTCGCTAAATGTTTTGTAGAATTCTCCAGTAAAGCCATTTGGGTTAGGACCTTTACTTGTTAGTAGTTTTGAGGTTTCTTGTTTTGTTTTGAAATGACTTGTTCATTTTCTTCTTTTCTTATGGATCTGTTAAAATTTTCTACCTCAGTCTGTGTTACTTTAGGTAGGTACTGTGTTTCTAGAAATCTATCCTTTCCTTCTAGATTTTCAAATTTCTTGGAGTACAGTTCTTTGTAGTATTCTGTTATCCTTTTTATTTTGGTTTCTTCTGTTGTGATGTTGCCAATTTCATTTATTATTCATGCTACTTGACTCTTCTCTATCTTTTCCTTTGTTAAATTTCCAGATGGTTTGTCGATTTTATTCATGTGGATATGTCCCAGAGAGGTGAGAGCCAGGACAGGAACAGATATATGCACACTCATGTTCATCACAGCACTATTTACAATCCAAAACGATGGCAACAACCTACATGCCTATCAGCTGAACAGTGGATGACCAAACTATGGTACACACACAAAATGGAATGCTATGCAGCACTAAAGAATAGTGTGGAGTCTGTAAAACATTGAATAATATGGATGAACTTGGAGGGTATTATGCTGAGTAAAATAAGTCAATCATAGAAGGACAACTATAGTATTAGTTTGTTGTTGTGAAGGGTCAAGGAAAGGTTTGTATATGGAGGGAAACTTTCTTTTTTGGTTGCCAGGGGTGGGAGGGGAGAGGAGGGAACACAGCAAAAAAAAAAAAAAAAAAAAAATGCATTTACCCATATCACTTTAATTTTATGCTAAAGTCTGAGGGTGAGACTTCATTTTGAATCAAAAGTAACCGGTGCCTCAGATATACAGCCTGTCATTGTCATAAGTCTCCACTGTACCCCGATTAAATACTTGGTAAATTATTTCAGAGAATGATGAAATTTTGCTTGCATACAGGTTTTGTTTGCTGTCTAGGAAGTCAGATCCAAAACAAATTCTTAGAAAAGTTGCTTATGTAAAACAAACTAGAATTACACATGTCCTCCTTGCAGTCACTCAGCGAGGGACTTGTGACTGTTTTGACACCAGATGAACCCAATTGGATGATTACCTTATAACTTAAAAAAAAATAACTTTAGAAACATGTGTAATCTCCTACTGTAAGGATAAAGATTTCTGCTTGGTTGGCCTAATTCCATATTGTTAGAATAAAACCAAAAAAAAACAAACTCACTGCCATTGAGTTGATTGCCACTCACAGTCACCCCCTTTGGGTTTCTAAGGAGGTAAATCTTTATAGAAGTAGATTGCCCAGTCTTCATTCCATGGAGTAGCTGGTGGGTTTGAACCGCCAACCTTCTGGTTAGCAGTCAAATGCCTTAGGCACTACACCACCAGAGCTCCCACAGTCTTGGTTTCAAGAAGTTTTGAAAATAGATACCCACCTGGCATACCTGGCATAAAAATATGATTCAGGAATGTTCTGTTGTTAATACAAGTATGTATCAGTTAATCACTGAAAACAAGCACAATTACAATTTGCTGAATGAAGTTCATGAGCTGCTTTGCACACTTTCATTAGCCACATGTGTTACCCAAATATTTTTAAAGTAGAATAGTGAAGTATATAAATTGATTATTTCTAAAAATAATCTCCAATATTTGAACAGTCAAATGCTTTCACTACATGTCTGCTTTCTTTTTTTTACTTTATTACAATCAGTTAAAAGAACAGATTCCTGTATATTAAAGACAACATTCTAATGCATGCATATGTAGTTTCAGCATAGTTCATTTTAATTTTAGAAAGTATGTCATTACTGCAATCAACAAATATTAAATGAGCATCTAATATATGTCAGCTACTATAATAGGTGCTGGAAGTTCTGCAGGAAACCAAATATAATCCCTGCTCACAGATTTTACGGACAATATTGCTAGATGACTCAAAAGACAATTTATTTAACTTTGCTGGAAGAAATTTTTTTTTAAATTCCATGCTACAGAGTAGATGAGCAATATGTAATTTATATGGAATTAAATCACTATACAGCATCAAAGGCTTGAGAGATCAGGAAATAATAATGTAACAATCCCCTTTATTATGTTTAAGAGAGAAAGATGCCTCTAAGACATGCCTCATGTTGTCAATAAAACTTTAATTCTCAGAAGAAAGATTTATTCTGATGTTATTGTTAACAGATGACTCATCTGTGGGACTTTTTAAAACCACAGAGCTATCCCACCACCAAATCATATTGTGTGGTGGTGGGACTCAGGCATCTATATTTATCAAGGGTTAGTGTTCAGCCAAGATTGAAAACAAACCAATAAATGAGAGAATCTAGGGAAAGGATGTTCAGAAATTTGAGTTAGTCCACTACTTCATGTTCTTTTTATTTATTGATAGGGTTGTATACTGACATGCAATGCCAAGATTGGGGATGAAGACAAAGACCAATATGGTATCTTTGGTGGAAGCAAGAATGTTGGGAGTGGAGAAAACATTTTAGGTACAGCTTTAAATAGAAATGGCCTCTAGTAAGTTTATAACAGAAAAAGCTCATCTGATATACGATGGCAAGAAGAAAGAAACATTTCAGATACACACTATCTCAGACAGTTGATAATTCATAAAATTTTAAAACATTTTTAGAATTAAGGCAGCCAATCAAAATATCAATCAAAATACAAAATAATACAAAACTAATAGAATCAAGAAAAGAAAAACAGTAAAGGAATATTTTGTCACTACTTTATGCTATGTATGTTTAATTAGCACTAAGCATCCATTTTAGTATTCCTCTGGTTTGCTTCCTTGTGCTGCAGGGTCTTGAAAGTGAAAATCTGCTTAACTATATTTCTGTGAAATTTGGAAGGTGAAGGCAGATATAGTTTTCAATTGTTTTCTCCATGAAAGTGAAATTATACGTATTCCAGTATTTCAAATCAAGTCTGATGGGTGTCCCACTGCAGTTTTTGTAGTAAAAAATAAAACACTCTGCCATTGATTCAGATCCAACTCATGCGACCCCTCCTTGGGTTTCCAAGGTGGTATCACTACCGAAGTAGATTACCTAATCTTCCTTCTGAGGAGTGGCTGTTGGGTTTGAACCCACAGCCTTCTCATTAGTAGTCATGCCTTAGACACTCCAGGTGTTTAGTTAATCCAATAAAGATTATTTTTAATAAAGCATGCAGCTAGCAGCATGTTTAATGGCAAAATAATGAACCCTTCCCTCCCGAAGTCAGGACAAAAGTAAATTCAAATTCAATTTAAAATTGTTCTAGGTAGCTTAACTAGAAATTATATGTAAACTCAACAGATAGCTGGATGTAGGATAAAAATGCAAAATTCAATTATATTTCTATATAAAAAATATGAAATTAAAATTTTAAAATAATATAGTTACAATAGTATCAAAAACATCAGCTATCTAGGAATAAATCTAAGCAAATGATGAACAAGTCCTCTGTGCTGAAAACTACTAAATATCACTTTGAGAATCAAAGACTTAAATGAACATGGAGATACTGTACCATGTTTATGGATTGGAAGACTTACTGTTGTTAATATGTCAATTCTCCCCAAACTGATCTCTAGATTCAAACATCTCCATCTGTGTAAGCAGAATAATGGCCCCAGAAAGATGCCTCAAGCCTAATCCTTGAAGCCTGTAAGTATGTTGTATTATAATCTAAGAGGGAATTTACAGGGGGACTTAAGATTGCTAATCAGACAACATTAAGACAAGAAGATCACCCTGAATTATCCAGGCAGGCCCAGTGAAATCACAAGGGTTCTTAAAAGATGAAAATGTGAGAAAAAAAGTCAGTATCAGAGTGATGTGATGTGAGAAAGACTCAAGAAGCCATTGCTGACTTGAAGATGGAAGTGGGCCAATAGCCAAGGAAAAGGAAATAAAATAGATTTCCCCCTAGTACTTCCAGAAAGGAATGAAGGCCTTGTGACATCTTGCTTTTAGCCCAGTGACACTTGTTTTTAATCTCTGACCTCCAAAAATGGAAGATAATAAATTTGTGTTGGTTTCAACCACTGAGTTTGTGGTGGTGATTTTTTATAGCAGCAATCAGAAACTAATATACCAATCATGGTTTCTAACTGAAAAGTTGATTCTAAAGTTGATGTGGATATGCCAATATCTATAGAGAAAAGAATAAAATTGAAAGCATTGTTGTTGTTGCTATTGCTGTTAGATGCCTTTGAGTCAGCTCTGAGTCATAGTGACCCTATGTACAACAGAACGAAACACTACCTGGTCATGTGCCATCCTCACAATCCTTGCTATACTTGAGCCCATTGTTGCAGCCATGGTGTCAATCCATCCTGTTGAGGGTCTTCCCCTTTTTGGCTGACCCTCCATTTTCCCAAGCATTATATATTTCTCCAGAGGATGGAGCCTTCTGAAAACAAAGTTGTTGAGACAAAGTCTGGCTATTCTTGCTTCCAAGGAACATTCTAGCTGCACTTCTTCCAGGACAGATTTGTTTATTCTTGTGGCATTCCATGGTATTTTCAGCATTCTTCACCAACACCATAATTCAAAGGCATCAACACTCCTTTGGTCTTCCTTGCTCATTTTTCAGCTTTCACATGCATATGAGCTGATTGAAAATACCATGGCTTGGGTTACACACACCTTAGTTTTCAAAGTGACATCTTTGCTCTTCAACACTTTAAGGAGATCTTTTGCAACAGATTTGCCCAGTGCAATATATAGTCTGATTTCTTGATGGCTGCTTCTATGGATGTTGATCATGGATCCATGTAGAGTGAAATCTTTGACAACTCAACCTTTTCCCCATTTATTTTGGTGCTGCTTATTGGTCCAGTTGTG
>NW_006922219.1:348081-360707 GCF_000298275.1 Orycteropus afer afer | reverse complement strand
TTTATGTTGAGATGTAATCCATGTTAACACACTCTCTTCTGCTTCAAATTCTGCCATTTCCATTCTTCATTCTTCTACAGAGTGCATGCTAGCATCAGGAGAATCAGCTTTATCAACAGGAGACAGATGAGCAAGGTTTTCTGATGAACCCTGGCTATCACCCAGTCTTTTGATATATTGAGGCATGGATCCAGTGTTTGTTGTTGTTATGTGCCGTCAAGTTGGATCCAACTCATAGTGACCCCTCCTTGGGTTTCCAAGGCAGTATCACTAGGGAAGCAGATTGCACCATCTTCCTTCCGAGGAGTGGCTGGTGGGTTTGAATGGCCAACCTTCTGGTTAGCAGTCAAGTGCCTTAAGCACTATACTACCAGAGCTCCTATGGATCCAGTAGGTAGGTGATTTAATTCTTGTGTCTTTTGCTTTCCTTTGCTGGCATCCACTTGGGCTCTTTGATTTATGCACTCTATGTGGCATGATAGAATATCACTACACAATAAAAGAAAGATAAATTATCAATATTTGTAAAAAAAATAAAATGTAAATCTACTGGATATGTCACTCCTATCACGTGCAGATTTTAATCTGTCACTTTTGTTAAACCATACCTTGAACTTAAAACTTGGAAATTTCCTTAAAATCAGATATGTTCATCTATATCAGGAGGTGGCATACGAACAAGAACCAATGGTATCAAAGGAAGAAGTCGAAGTTGCACTGAAGGAAGTGGCAAAGAACAAGCTCCAGGAATTGATGGAATACCCATTGAGATGTTTCAACAAATGAATGCTGCACTGGAGGCACTCACTTGGCTAAGCCAAGAGATTTGGAAGACAGCTAGCTGGCAAACTGACTGGAAGAAATCCGTATCTGTACCCATTCCCAAGAAAGATGATCTCACAGAATGTGGAAATTATTGAACAATATCATTAATATCAAGTAAAATCTTACTGAAGATAATTCAAAAACATTTAGAGCAGTATATTGACAGGTTCCAGAAACGCATGCTGGATTCAGAAGAGGATGTGGAATGAGGGATATCATTGCTGATGTCAGATGGCTCTTAGCTGAAAGGAAAGTATACCAGAGAGATGTTTACTTGTGTATCTGACTGACCATGTGGATCATAACAAATTGTGGATAACATTGAGAAGAATGGGAATTCCAGAACACTTGCTTGTACTCATGTGGAGCCTGTACATAGATCAAAAGGCTGTCTTTCAAATAGAACAAGGTGATATTGCATGGTTCAAAATCAAGAAGGAAGTGTGTCAAGGTTGTATCCTTTCACCATGTTGTTGTTATTGTTGTTATATGCCGTCGAGTTGGCCCCGACTCATAGCAACCCCTCCTTGGGTTTCTGAGGCAGTATCACTATGGAAGTAGGATTGCCCAACCTTCCTTCTGAGGAGTGGCTGGTGGGTTTGAACCTCCAGCCTTCTGGTTAGCAGTCAAGTGCCTTAGGCACTATGCTACCAGAGCTCCCAAACTTATTCAAATTGCATGCTGAGCAAATAATCTGAGAAGCTGGATTATATGAAGAAGAACATAACATCAGGATTGGAGGAAGACTCATTAACAGCCTGCAATACTCAAATAACACAACTTGGCTTGCTGAAAGTGAAGATGACTTAAAGCACTTACTGATGAAGATTTAATACTACCATCTGCCAAATGGATTATACTTCAATATAAAGAAAACAAAAATCCTCACAACTGGTCCAATAAACAGCTTCATGGTGGGTAGAGAAAAGATTGAAATAATTAAGGATTTCATATTACTTGGTTCTACAATCAATGTCAATGGAAGCAGCAGTCAAGACATCAGACGACATATTGCATTGGGAAAATATGCCACAAAAGACCTCTTTCAAGTGATGAAGAGCAAAGATGTCTCCTTGGTATGCCTAACCCTAGCCATGGTATTTTCAATCACCTCTTATGAATGTGAAAGCTGGACAATGAATAAGGAAGACCAAAGATGAGTTGATGTTTTTGAGTTGTGCTGTTACAAAAGAATGCTAACAGTACCATGGTTTCAGTCCATGATAAAGAAGAGATAACTACAGTGAAGCTACACTTAGTAAATCAATGAAAGAAGTGACAGGACAAAAGGGAGCTCATCAGTGTGTCATTTTTCTTAGGAGTTCAGTAACCCTTCTTTTAAGCCATTTCCATACTCTGTTCTGCATACTCTTACATAATATCATATTACCCAATCTTACATGCAGTCAATAAATACACGCTTTCTATTGACATACTAAAAGGAGCTCTGGTGGTGCAGTGGTTAAGGCATTTAGCTCCTAACCAAAAGGTTCGTGGTTCAAAGCCATCAGCCACTCTGCAGAAGAGAGATGAAGCAGTCTACTTCCATAAAGATTTACAGCCCTGGAAACCCAGTGGGGGTCACTGTGAGTCAGAATTGACTCAATGGCTATGCTTTTGGTGTTTTTATTGACATACTACTCTCATTAAATGGCTAATATTTTTTGAATCTCAAGTATAAATAGCTTGTTACTGTTTTACTACCCAATTTAAATTTAAGAAAATGAAGGCTTAGAAATAAAATGACTTTTTTCTAAGGTGAATTTTGGAATCAAAATCTGGTCATCTTGAGTCCTATCTAGTATTACATATGTTTCACAATTTCCTTCCCCTTGAAGCACTTTATGAATGATCACAAATAAAGACTCTGTGCTGGTAGATTATCTACGTTAAATGAGCAGAGGGTCTGTGGTAAATTCTCATGAGTATGGGCATGAGGCTTTGGTCAGGAAAGTAACTTCTAATTAAAGAGAACATTATATTTAATTTTCATTGTTATTTCCTGTTATATTATTACTTACATTTTCAAGGTTCATGCTTTTCACAACTGTGAGGTCAGGCTGACTTTTTTCATAATCTTCATTATACCCAGTAGTACTGATCAGTTTACACTGTGGAAGGCCAATGTATTTAAGTGATTCATTGTAATTTAATGTAGTGGTGTCAGTGTATACATTTATTTCAGAGACATAGAAGAGAGACTAAGTATTTGAAATACTAATTTTATTTGTAGACCACATGTGAAAGAGAAAATAAATTAGGCATATACCGAAAACAAATAATTTTAAGTATAAAATGTAATGTCTCCTAAGAGTCCGTTCCTATTATATTTTTGATGTATGTGGACTACTGAAGTTAGTAAATCATCTACTATTTCTCCTAATATTATGAGTTATAAATTTCAGTAAGATTAAAAACAAACTTTCCATATTCAAAAATATTGGGTGGGATGAATAGACTACATACATCAGGAATACAGAAGTTATATTACCTCTGGGGACTCTTTGGGGAGCTGGTGAACTGTTGCTGAAAACAATTCTAAAAGAGGAATTATGAGAAAGATAAGGACATTGAGAATATCTAAAATCACATTAAACATATTTTATGTGTATCATTATTGTGTTATTCTAATTGGAAAATAATTATCCAGTGAGTTATCCAGTGACTCTTTTTTTTCACAATTCTTCAATTTCAAGAATTATGAAGTGATAGAGGAGAAACTACTATGCTACTTTTACATTTCAGCAAAATATCCTTTTAAATCTGTCTGATTTGATTACAATGATTAAAACTGAGATCTTTCAAAGAAAGATAACATAGAAAAATCTATTTAATACTGAAGTCATCACATTTTCCTATAAAAAGTTAAAGATCATATCATGATAAGTAGAAATAAAAAGATTTACCCAATGAATGAAATTTGACTACATACAAATGTTACCACATTTCTCAAAGTTCACATAAATTTCATGATTCCATAGATCAGTGTGAAAAGCTTACTGATCCAAACTGATTATATCTTCTTTTCATTCAATTTCAGACTGTCCTGGAATAAATGATTCACAAGTAAAAGAGAAGTGAGTAAGATTGTGCTGTCTGTTTTAAATTACTTTAATTTGTGCTTCTCTCTTGGATGTATCATGTTAAAAAAGTTATCCTACTAAATATTAAAGAATCTTTAAATCAAGTACCACTGACCAAAGAGCAAAATTGGTACATATGGTGCTTATAACAATCAATGTCATATAGATTGTATTCTCCTGCATCAAATACACATAAATATTTGGATGGCTTCAGAAACCATTTTACATAGAAAATCCATATTTGTACATTATTATTTAATGTACAAAACATACTATGCATGAAACCATTCATTAAGGTCTGTTATCCAACCATTAGCAGTGAAAATACAAAACTGGATAACCAAAACAGTTTACATAGTGCCTGAGAATAAATACATTATCTTCAAGTTCATATTTGTCTCCTCTTTTTATATACTTCAAACAAAATAAAAATTCTTACTAATTATTTTGCCAGAAAACATTCCAATAAATAAAGGTTAGAAAGAGATAAGTAGAATGATTGTAATAGTGTTTGCACCCACAAAAGTTTTGCAGACAAGAATTATTATGATCTCTATGATCTAGGGACTACTTGTCTAACTAAAAATTAAAGACAATTAGAAGACATGTGCCATTGCCTTATTTACATTAACATTCTTCTATGTTTCCAGTTCCTTTTCATTTTTGTAGATTCATGTTCAACTCTCATGAGCTTCTTCAGTGCATCCTTCATGTCCTTATTCCTCAAGGTGTAGATAAGGGGGTTAAGACTTAGAGTGATGATGGTGTAAAAGAGGGTGAGGTACTTGCCCTGGTCTTTGGAGGCACTGTTACTTGGCAACAGGTACATGTAGATGATAGTTCCATAGAAGATAGACACCACAGTGAGATGAGATCCACAGGTATTAATTGCTTTTCTTTGGCCTGCTTTTGACTTCATTCTCAGCACAACTTGGGCAATATAACCACATGATGTAAGGATAAGGAGGAGAGGTATAAGAACAATGAAAATGGCTACAGCAAAAAGAGACATTTCAACTGTTGTGGTGTCCACACAAGCTATCTTAATCATTGCTGGCAACTCACACAAGAAATTATCCAGAATGCTGTTTCCACATCTAGGCAAATTTAGTGTGAGTGTACATAACACCACAGAATTGGCCAAACTAATGCCCCAGACCAGGATAATCATCTTGAGACACAGATGTGGGTTCATGATTACCAAATAATATAAGGGTTTACAAATAGATGTAAAATGATCATAGGACATAACAGCCAGGAGAATGCACTCAATGGAGCCCAACCACATACAGACATAAAGCTGAATGACACAACCCACATAGCTGGTGGTGAGATTTGGTCCCCACCAGTTAACCAGAAACTGAGGTATGATGCTGGTGGTGAAACAGAGATCTAGGAAAGATAAATTCCTGAGGAAATAATACATTGGTGTGTGCAGATGGGAATCCAAGAGAGTTGCAAGAATGATGGCTGTGTTGCCCACCAATGTAATCAAGTAGAAGATAGTGACAACACCTGACGGAATCATCTCCAATTGGGGATGATCAGAGAAGCCAAGCAAAATAAAACCATGTAGAGAACTATAGTTGCTTTGGTCCATAGTCCTTCAATGTCTAAGTCCTAAAATGAGAAGAAAAAGAAGAACGAAGAAGATTAGAAGAACAAAAGTGGGAGAGGAGGAGGAAGAGAAGAGGGAGGGGAGGGGAAGAGGATTGGGAAAAGGAAGAAGGAGAAGAAAAGGAGATATATGTCAATCCAGACTGTCTAAATAATGAAATACTAAATAATGGGAGAGAAGTTATCATCATAATTTTAAAAAGTGAATTGATAGAAAATATTGTAGTGAGGTAGGCTGATATTTGTTTGATGAGAAGTTCAGTGTTGCAAAGGTTATCTAGGTTATCTTCAGGAGTTCACTTTTGACCTCAAGAACTGAATTTTCTCCCAAGTGTCAGAATTTGGAATCAGTGTGGTGACCCTATGAGTCTCCCTGAAACTAGTTAAGTTAAAATAATGATATATTCTTTCATTTGGTCAGAGAATTCACTTATAAAATGTATTGGCTAGTGTCTGAATGAGGAACAGTGTTCCTCCTTTTCTGTGTCTTAGTGGATAGCATCTTTGATCTCCAGCTTGTTTCATAAAACATCTATTATTTTTCCTTGACATCTTCATCTCCCTTATCCTCAAAACCTAACTTATCACCAATATTGGCAAATTTGAATGTAAAAATATATGTTAACTATTCTCTCACTTTTTAGAATTCCTACCACCACTAACCCAATCCAAACACTTCCATCTCTGTTCTAGATTCTGGTTATAGTCTTTTATTCTTACATCCAGTCTTATCTCTTTATATGATTAGAAGATTTAATAAAATTACATCATTTGCATGCTTATAAGTTGTCAGAGGAGCTCTGGGAGCATAGTGCCTAATGCGCTTGACTGTTAACAAGAAGGCTGGTGGTTCAAACCCACCAGCCACCCCTCAGAAGGAAGGTTGGTCAATCTACTTCTGTAGTGATACCGTCTCAGAAACCTAAGGAGGGGTCGCTGTGAGTCAGGTCCACCTCAATGGAACATAATGACAACAACATAAGTTGTCAGAGACTTTCCATTGTACTTATGCATTATTCATATTCTTTTCTTTGGTGAGATGGACCTTCATTGTCATCTTACAAATCATTCTACCCATATTCACTATTCATCTTCTCTGTGTTTTTGACAGGTCAAGCTCATTCCCATCAAAATCCTCAAAACTCTTCCTTCTTTGAGAAATTCTTACTCAAGCTTAGGCCATCAAAGAAATATTTCTTGCTTAAAGAAGAATTCCCTAAATCCACAATTTCTTTTTACTTTATATCTTATATCACGTTTAAGGAACTCCTACAGATAGCCAGTATAGCGTGGAGTTCAGAGAATAGTCAGAGAACTTATGTTCATGACTCATCTCTGTCTATTAGTTAGCTATGATCCCAGGCAAGTTATCTAGCCTTTCTGGGATCAGAAATCTCTAAAACTGGGACAATAAAAACACATAGTATTGGTAAAAGATTAACTGAATAATACTTTCAAAGTGTTTAGAACAGTGCTTGTAACATAGTATGTTTCAATGATGATTAGTTACAAAAAATATTATACCAAAAACTTATAATCATGTACCATGTAGTTAAATGTTTGTTTAAACTTTCCACTGTTAGTCTATAAGCTTTAAAAGTACACAAGAAGACTAGTGTTCTTTAGTCCATCCCTGACACCTAAAGTAAGTTCTAAATATATATAATTTTTAAAGAAAATGTGTATTTAAGTCACACTATGAATGTTGATTAAAATCACATCAAGTTATTAGCTAACTTTTTACATTAAAAACTTAAATTGACATCTGGTGAAGTTACCTGAATGGGGTGGTAGAAGGTTGAGACAGTCTGTCAAGACAGCCATTGGGTTATTTCTTCAGATTTTTTTCCCTAAGAATAATGATTGGAGTCTGGTTTCTCCCCTTGACCAAGATGGACAGAAAGAAACAACATAACTCTTAGAAATCTACCAGAAGCTGTCACACAACATTAGAGTTCTACAGTATCTGAGCAGTGTTGAATAAATGATATTTATTTCAACAGACATAATTCGTGGGTGTAACTGTACCTAACTTCTGAATAATACACAAAACTGAATTAAATATAATGAATCTAATAACAATTTTATATTTGAATTAAAATTTAAAATGAAATTTACATTATATAAAATTTCAATTCAGTTAAAATTATGTTGTTGTTGTTATGTGCCTCCGAGTCGGACCCAACTCACAGCAACCCCTCCTTGGGTTCCCAAGGCTGTATCTCAATTTAAAGTAGATTGCCTACTCTTCCTTCTGAGGAGTGGCTGGTGGGTTTGAACTGCTAGCCTTCTGGTTAGCAGTCCAATGGTAACTACAGTCACTACACCATAAGTCAGAAAAGGATTTGAAAAAAAAAAAAGCTCTACTGATAATTGAGAGTCTGCAAATAATTTCCCATGCATGTCATGAGAATTAAAAATGACTCCAAAATACCTGGATCCTTCCTAGCTTCACAGTCTTCATGAATAAAGGATATCTCAATTCTTCTTTTTCAATTTAATCTACTGGTTTTATTATTATTATTATTATTATTATTATTATTATTTCTACTGAACCAAAATGTCAGAAATCACAAATAAAGGTTTAGTTGCATGGCTTCCTATAATACAGAACGACTTTCATCTTTGTTTTGTCAGGCAAATAGGAGGATTTTTCTACAGAAATTTACAATATCTATTTCATCTCAGACTTCTGATAGAAAACCAGAAGAATCAGACCATAGAGTTTAGGTTTTCATTCTTCTACTTCTCACAAACTATCTTCCCAGCACAGGCCCACTTTTCCCGAGAAATGTTAAAGATTTACCTTACTGTGCTCCAGGGAGTCTCTTTGATGTTCTACTTCTCCACCCACATAAAGCCCACTCTGAAAAAGATAGATTCTTGTTCAGCATTTGCTCTCCAGGCTGCAGCTCTCTCATGTTCCCTGCAGGGTCACTGTGAATTCTGCTGTTTTCCTGTTGCTTGTTAAGTATGGATTCTCAGCAAGACTCCTCCTTCTTGAACAGGTGACTCCAAGTAAGAAGATGAAACCTACCATAAAGTCTCACTACTTGTTCTGACTTTAAATCAATCTGCAAATAGGTCTTGATCCTAGACAAACTTACCCAAAGTAATCAGATTAATTACAAGTCGCCACTAGGTGGGCTCCTATCTCTAACCTTTCAGTTACTGAGCACTTTTTGTATTTGCATCACAAGGGTCTCCAATTCAAAATAATAATTGAATTACATTTCCCAATACTGCCTGGAAATCCAGATCATTAAGAAAGATTATCTTAGCCACCAGGACTACATCCAATTGATTTCACTAGAGTAAATTGCTGTAGAAAAAAACATATGATGCAAAACTATAGGTCAGGGAAATGAGAAAATACATTTTCTAATATTTTTTCTCTCGGTAGTTACTTTATATTTTATATCCAACGCTAGAAATTTAACATATACTGATTCTATAAGATAATCATACCATTACTAGTACAGAGATTTTGGAAATAAATGTGCTCTGAACAGATATGTAAACAAAGTATCTCTAATAGTTATCTTTGCCCCCCAACTCTGACACCAAAGGTCTTTCTTGTCCATGAAAGAGAACACGTTCAGTCTCCAAAGCTGTAAACAGTAAGTTGAAGATCATAATAAATTTCTATTTTTATTCAGTTCTAACATGCCTCTCGATGACCCTTATTGGTGATTCAGATTCCAGTGCTTGTGACAAGTTTGCTGGTGACACTAAGTGGTCACTACTTAAACCATAGATCCTGGAGCAAGCTGTGAACTGATAATTGTTATCACTTGGTTTATGATCATTAAGTTATAAGATAGTTATAATATTTTCCCTGAATTAAAGTTATAGACTACCAATAATTAGGAGCTCTGGTAGTATAGTGCCTAAGGCACTTGACTGTTAATCAGAAGGCTGGTGGGTTCCACTCCTCGGAAGGAAGGTTGGGCAATCTACTTCCATAGTGATACTGCCTCGGCAGCCCAAGGAGGGGTCGCTGTGAGTCAGGGCTGACTAGACGGCACATAACAACAACAATACCAATAATCAATAAATCACCATAATCACTAATTGATGCCTCATCATAGATGTTTACATGTGGATGACTTCTCATCACCGAGCAATGAAACAATTTTAACAATCTGCTTCTTCATGACAATGAGCACTAAATCCTACATTGGAGAGAGAGTATAATGTGATGCAGTTTAGGAGCTTTGGTGACATAATGGCCAAAACATTCCACTGTTAACCACATTGTCGGTGGTTCAAACCCAGCAGTTTCTCTCTGGGAAAAAGATGAAGAAATCTGCTTCTGTAAAGATTTACAGCATTGGAAAATCTATGTGGCAATACTACTCTGTCCAAAGGGTCCCTATAAATTGAAATTGACTTGATGGCAGTGAGTTTGGTATGGTTTATATATTAATTTTAACTTTTTATTGTGACTTGGGTGAAATTTACATAGCAATTTTATTTTCCATTCAACAGTTCATACAGATTTTGTTTCATGACATTGATTGCCATTCCCACAATGTAATAGTTCTCTTCTCACTTCCTTCTTGTGGTTATTTTTTCCCTGTGTTCTTCTTTCCTATGCATTCCTGCCTTCTGAGCTTTCTCCCTGTGCAAATGTTACCCATCTGATCTTCTAAAGAGTACACTTCACTGATGTAATTGTTCACCTTGTAGCCTTGTCTATTGTTTGGCTGAAAGTTAAGCCACAGTTGTGAGTTTAATTCCAGGCCCAAAGGATGACTAGGGGCCAGGGTCTCGGAGATTTCTGCCTCAGACCAGTAATCCTGGTCTTTTTTTATGATTTTGAGTTTCCTTCCACATTTGTCTCTTCCTCTGCACATGATCTCCGATTTTGATCCCTTCCTACGTGGTGGTCAGTGGTAGCCGGGCACCATCTAGTTCTGCTAGTCTCAAGGTTGTGTAGGCTAAAGCTCCAATGGTTGACTAGTGCCTTGGAATAATTGTTTCCATGGATATTTGGTTCTCCTCACTCTTCTGGATGTGGAGGGATAAATAATTGCATCTTAGATGGCCACTCTAAAGCTGTTGGGACCTCAGTCACTACTTACCAAAGCTGGGTGAATGTTTTTGTGTAGTATGTTATGCCAATTGAGCTAGATGGCCCCCATGACCATGGTCCAAAGCTCTCAGGTCCAGCAACTCACTCCCTAAAGTAGTTTGGTTGTGGCTGAGAAGTTATCACAACTTTGTCCTCTGTGACCTCTTTTATATATATGGACATTTTTATGTATGCAGACATATCATCTGCCAAACCAATATATGGTCCTGTTTACCCACCTGTACCTGATCTTCTTGCCTGTCTATCTATGCGTCAACTTGTACATTAATGTTTGTTATTACTGATAATGAAGTATTGTGTGTGCAATATTATTTACCTCTGTTGTCTGTACCTCTTGTTCATATTTCTGTGTCATTTTTTCTTTTATGGTACTGTGCTGGTCACCCATTTTTGGTATATTGAATTTCCCTTGTCCTAAATCAATATGTATTTCTTTTTTACCTAACTAGCAATTTCCCCCCACGCCCCTCCCATCCTTGCTAACCAACAAAGAAAGTTTCTTTCCATGTATAAACCATTCCTTGACTTTTTGTAATAACCAACTCATACAATATTTGTCTTTCTGTGACTGACTTATTATACTCAGTATAATGTCCTCCAAGTTCATCCACATTATGAGGTGTTTTGTGGACTCTTTATTATTCTTTAAGGTTGTGGAATATTCCATTGTTTGTATATATCTTAGTTTGGTTATCCATTCATCCATTGTTGGGCCCTTTAGTTGTTTCCATCTCTTTGCTATTGTGAATTGTGTTGCGAGGAACATGAGTGTCCATATAGCTATTCATGTCCCAGCTAACACCTCTTTAGGATATATACCTAGTAATGGAATTGCTGGATCAAAGGATATTTCTATTTCCAGCTTTTTAAGGAAGTGCCATACTGTTTTCCACAGCGGTGGTAACATTTTACAGTCCCACTAGCAGTTTATGAGATTTTCAATCTCTCCACACCATCACCAGAATTTGTTATTTTCTGTCTTGGTGAACTTTGCTATTATTTCTGGGGTGAGATGATATCTCATTGTTGCTTTGATTTGCATCTCTGTAATGGCTAATGATCACGGAGAATTCTTCATGTATTTTTTGGCCACCTGAGTATTTTCTTTGTTGAAGTATCTGTTCATGTCTTCTGCCAATTTTTTTTAATTGGATCGTTTGTCTTTTTGATGTTGAGGTGTCAAAGTTTTCTATAAATTTTAGAGATAAGTCCTTTGTCAGGTATGTCATTACCAAATATTTTCTCCCAGTATGTAAATTGTCTTTTTACAATTTTGGTAAAGTCTTTTGATACATACAAGAATTAAATTTTTAGAAGGTCCCAATCATCTAGTTTAACTTCTGCTGTTTGTGCATTTTTGGTTATGTTTTCATAGTCTATCTATGCCATAAATTAGGGCCCCTAAGGATGTGCCTATTTTATCTTTCATGAACTTTATTGTTTTATGTCTTAGATCCATCTTGAGTTGGATTTTGTGTATGGTGTGAGATAGAGATCTTGTTTCATTTTTCTGCAAATGGACATCCAGTTCTGCCAGCACCATTTATTCGAGAGACTATCTCTTACTGATTTAAAGAGTTTTAGCTCTTTGATAAGCTGTCCATAGATGGATGGGTCTATTTCTCAATTCTACATTCTGTTTCACTGGTCTGTGTATCTATTGTTAGACCAATATCAGGCTGTTTTGACTAGTGTGGCTGTATAGTTGGCTTTGAGATTCAGGAATGTGAGACCTATTTTGTTTTTCTTATGCAATAGTGCTTTGCTCATCCGGGGTCTCTTTTATTCCCATATAGAATTAGTGATTATTTTTTCCATGTTCTTAAAGAATGTTGATGGAATCTGGGTTGGGGTTGCACTGAATCTATGGATTGCTTTGGGTAGTATTGATATTATCACAATGTTCAGACTTCTGATCCGTGAGCATGATGTGTTATTCCACTTATGTAGGTCTGTTATAGTTTCTTGTAGTAGTGTTTTCCTGTTTTTTTTTTTTTTTTTTT
>NW_006922219.1:342584-347981 GCF_000298275.1 Orycteropus afer afer | reverse complement strand
TTGTATAGGTCTTTCACTAAGATTTATTCCTAAGTATGTTTGCTTGTATTTTATTGACTATGCCAAAGCATTTGATTGTATGGATCATAACAAATTATAGATAACTTGAGAAGAATGGGAATTCCAGAACACTTGATTGTACTCATGAGGAACCTGTTTATAGACCAGTTGGCTATAATTTGAAAAGAACAATGGGACACTCCGTGGTTTAAAATCAATAAGGCAGTGCGCCTGGGTTAAATCCTTTCACCATACTTATTCAATCTATTGCTGAACAAATAATCTGAGAAGTTGGACTATATGAAGAAGAACTTGGCATCAGGATTGGAGGAAGAATTATTAACAGCCTGTGATATGCTGACAACACAACCTTGCTTGCTGAAACTGAGAATGACTTGAAGCACTTACTGATGAAGTTTGAAGAATACAATCTGCAGTATGGACTACATCTCAATATAAAGAAAAGAAAAATATTCACAACTGGACCAAAAAGCAGCATCACGATAAATGGAGAAAAGATTGATGTTTTCAAAGACTTCACATTGCTTGGTTCTACAGTCGATGCCAATGGAAGCAGCAGTGAGGACATCAGAGAATGTAAAGCACTGGGCAAGTTGACTGCAAAGGACTTCTTTCAAGTGCTGAAGAGCAAAGACGTTTCCTTAAGGAATAAGGTGCACCCAACATAAGCCATGGTATTTTCAATTGCCTCATATGAGTGTGAGAGCTGGACAATGAAGAAGGAAGACTGAAGAAGAATCGAAGCCTTTGAGTTTGGTGTTGGTGAAGAATGCTGAAAGTACCATGGACTTCTAAAGGAACTAACAAATCTGTCCCAGAGGAAGTGCAGCTGGAATGCTCCTTGGAAGTGCCAATGGCCAGACTTCCTCTTATATACTTTGGTCATGTTGTCAGAAGGGATCATTCCCTCGAGAAGGATGCCATGCTTGGTAAGGTAGAGGGTCGATGAAAGAGGGGAAGCCCCCTCAATGGAATGGATTCACACAGTGGCAGCAGAGATGGGCTCAAGTATAGCAGGGATCATGAAGCTGGCACAGGACCGGGAAGTGTTTCATTCTACTGTGCATAGGGTCACTGTGAGTAGGAGACAACGCAACCGCACCTGACAGCAAAAACAACATTTTATTTTTTTGGTAGCTATTGTAAATGGTATTGTTTTTCTTATTTCCTTTTCAGAGATTGCTTTGTGGATGTAGAGAAATCCAGCTGAATTTTGTATTTCAATACTATACCCTGGTACTTTACTGAATCTTTCAATGATTTTCTTGCTGAGGCTTTTCAGAAATTTCCTTGCTGAGTTTCTGGTATTTTCTATGGATAGGATCATATCGTCTGCAAATAAGGGTAGTTTACTTCTTCCTTAGGAGCTCTGGTAGCATAGTGCCTAAGGCACTTGACTGCTCACCAGAAGGCTGGCGGTTCAAACCCACCAGCCACTCCTCGGAAGGAAGGTTGGGCAATCCTACTTCCGTAGTGATACTGCCTCGGAAACCCAAGGAGGGGTCGCTATGAGTCGGGGCCGACTCGACAGCGAACAACAACAACAACAACAACTTCTTCCTTGCCAATTTGGAAGGCCTTTATCCCCCTTTCTTGCTTTATTGCCTTGCCTAGAACTTCCACTACAATGTTGAATAGAAGTGGTGATAGAGGGCCTACTTGCCTGGTTTCTGTTCACAAGGGGAACACTTTGTCTCTCTCCAATGCAAATAACGTTGATTGCTGGTTTTGTGTGTATGCTATTTATTATGAGCAGGAATTTCTGTTCTATTCTTACTTTTCTGAGAGTTTTTTTAATCAGGAATGGGTGTTGAATTTTATCAAATGCCTTTCCTGCTTTGATTGATATAATCATGTGGTTCTTTTCCTTTGTTTTATTTATGTGATAGATTACGTTGATTATTTTTCTAATGTTGAATAATGCTTGTATACCTGGTATGAATCTCCTTGGTCACGGTGCATCATTTTTTTGATATATTTTTAGATTCTATCACCTAGGATTTTTTGAAGATGTTTGCATCTATATTCATGAGGGGTATTGGTCTACAGTTTTCCTTTCTGGTGTTGTCTTTGCCTGGTTTTGACGTCAAGGTTATGATTGCTTCACAGAATGAATTTAAGAGTATTCCATCCTTTTCTATGTTTTGCAATGTTTGAACAGGATTGGTGTCAGCTTCTCACTAAATGTTTTGTAGCATTCTGTAGTCATGCCATCTGGGTTAAGACCTTCATTTGTTAGTAGTTTTGGGTTGTTTTGTTTTGTTTTGTTTTTAAATGACTTGTTCAGTTTCTTCTTTTCTTATGGATCTGTTCAACTTTCCTACCTCAGTCTGTGCTAGTTTAGGTAGGTACTGCGTTTCTAGAAATTTATCCTTTCCTTCTAGATTTTCAAATTTCCTGGAGTACATTTCTTCATAGTATTCTGTTATTATCATTTTTATTTTGGTTTGTTCTGTTGTGACATTGCCCATTTCATTTATTATTCATGTTACTTGACTCTTCTCTATCTTTTCCTTTGTTAAAATTCCAAGTAGTTTGTCAATTTTATTCATCTTTTTAAGAAACCAGCTTCTATTGTTGTTAGGTGCCATCAAGCTGGCTCTGACTCATACGGACTCTATGTACAACAAAATGAAACACTGTCTGGTCCTGTGCCAGCCTCACAATCTTTGCTATGCTTGAGCCCATCATTGTAGCCACTGTGTCAATCCATCTCATTGAGGGCCTTCCCCTTTTTTGTTGACCCTCCACTTTATCAAGCATGATATCCTTCTCCAGGGAATGGTCCTTTCTGACCAAATGACCAAAGAAAGTGAGAGGAAGGCTGGCCATTCTCACATCCAAGGAGCCTTCTAGCTGCATATCTTCCAGGACAGATTTCTTAGTTTTTCTGGCAGTCCATGATACTTTTAGTATTCTTTGCCAACACCATAACAAAAACATCAAGTCTTTTCGGTCTTCCTTATTATGGTCCTGCTTTCATCTGCATATGAAGTGGTTGAAAATACCATGGCTTGGGTGGCATTGATTCTTTGCATTGTTTTTCTGTTTTCTTTATTTCTGCTTGAATCTTTATTATTTCTTTTCTTCTGGTCACTGTAGGTAGTTTTTGCTGCTATTTTTCTAATTGTTAGAGATGTTGAGTTAAGGAGCTGATCTTGGCCTTTTCTTCTTTTTTGATGTATGCATTCATTGCTATATGCTGTCTTTTTAACACTGCTTTTGCTGTGTCCCAAAGATTTTGGTATGTTGTGTTTTCATTGTCAGTTCATTCAAGGAATTTTTAATTTAATCTTTTTTTAAATTTCTTCTTTTTTTTAATTTCTTCCATTACCCAGTAGTTTTTAATAAGAGTGTTACTCAGTTTTGCTGTGTTTGCTTTTTATCCTTGTTGTTCTATTGTTGATTTCTAATTTTATAACCTTGTTATCTGAAAAGATGCTTTTTAGTATTTTGATGATTTTAGATTTATTAAGGCTACCTTTGTGACCTAATAGATGGTACATCTTGAAGAATGTCCCATGTGTGATGGAAAAAAAAAAAAAAATGCATATCATTCTGTTATTGGATGAAATGTCCTATATAAGCCTATAAATAAGGTCAAGTTGGCTGATTGTGTTGTTTACTTCTTCTGTGTCTTTTTGAGTTTCTTTGTAGTTCTGTCCTTCACTGAAAGTTTCCTGCTATTACAGTGGAATTGTCTATTTCTCTTTTCATTTCTGTGTTAAAGTATTAAAAGTCTTTTGCTCTTATTGTGGAATTATCTGTTTCTCTTTGTAATTACATTAAAGTGTTATGGAGACTTCCAGTAAGATGAAGGAATAGGCAGACAAGTGACACAGACCCTCTTCAACAAAGAAAAGAAAAACCAATTGACAGAGATACAGAAGATAATCCTAGAGCCCTGAGCTTTGAAATGAACTATACAGAAGTGGATTAGGCACCAACTAATGGAGAAACCTGAATGAAAACAGTGAGTACAGAGACAGCCAGAGCTGCAGAATGTAAGAGCTGTGGACTGTCAGTACTCTGAGGGGACCAACAGGCTGAATATTTCCAAGTTTTTTGGGGACCTGAAAATTGACTTAAGGATCAGCCCTGGTCACCGAGGGCTGCAGGGACAACTGCCCTGGTGGCCTATGGTTAAGAAGGGAAACAGCAAGGAGGTACACAACCTGAGCTGTTGACTTTCCACTGTCCAGAGGGCACAGCAATTTTGATTGTTTACACGTGGCAGCTATTTTGGATATTTAAAGTGACCGAGGGCACACCCATTTTGAATGTTTACAACCGGTGGTCATTTTGGATGTTTAAAGTGACTGAAGATGCAGCCATTTTGAAACATTACAAATGGCAGCCATTTTGGATTTTAAAGTGATAGCATTCTCATTCAGATTCCAGGGACCTAAGAATAGGTTCTGTTTGCCATGGTTGGCAGGGACATTTGAGAGGCTAACAACAGGAAAAGAGATAGGTGGTGAGTGTAAAATTGCTTTCAACTAGTGAATAGAGAAGCACAACACAGTACCCTGCTTGCATAGATAATATGCAAACCAAACAAAAATTGTGGGCAAGTCACTCCAATTTACAATCACCAAATAAATATAAATACAAAATCGTCACAATGCCTAGGAGACAACAGAGCATCACAGTCCACACAAAGAAGCAAAATAATGCAGGAGAAACAAAGGACCAGGATACACATCCAAAACACATCCCTGAGGAAGACGCAGCATTAGAACTCCCTAATAAGGAATTCAAAAGAATTATATTTAGGTATCTTCAAAGGATTGAGAGACAGACAAGGAAAACACAGACAAATCCATAGAAGAATTTTGGGAGAAAATACAAGAACAAAATGACAAAATAAATGAAAAATCAAAAATGATTCAAAATCTATAGATTTCTAAATTGTCAGGAAGAGATAAACACATTGAAAGGGCAAAGGAGTAGAATTGAATCAATGGAAGACAGAATTAATGAGATTGAAGACAAATATCTGAATACTTCTTTGGAATGGGAACAATCATAAAAAAAAGATCAAAACAAAATGAAGAAAGCCTATGGTTTATGTAGGATACCATCAAAAGGAATAACCTACATGTCATTGGAATTTCAGAACAGGAAGAGAAAAATAAAATGACTAAAAAAATTGTCCAAGATTTGTTGGAAGAGAACTTCCCTGATATGATGAAAGATGAGAATGTATCCATTCAGGAAGTCCAATGAACACCAAACAGGACAGAACCCAAAAGAAAGTCACCGAGACATATCATCATCAGACTCACCAAAACCAAAGACAAAGAAAGAATCATGAGAGAAACACTAGAAAAACAAAAAGTTATCTACAAGGGTCAACCAATAAAACCAAGCTTG
>NW_006922219.1:325111-334561 GCF_000298275.1 Orycteropus afer afer | reverse complement strand
TTGACTGCAACAAACTCATAACCAGAAGGCTGGCTGTTCAAACTCACTAGCCACTCCTCCGAAGGAAGAGGAGGCAATCTATTTCCATAGTGATACTGCCTCAGAAACCCAAGGAGGGGTCGCTATGAGTTGGGTCCAACTTGATGATAAATAACAACAACAACAACAACAAACTCATATTTGCCAATAATTAGATATCTGGCAAGGGACTTATCTCTAAGGTAACGTTGCAACACCAAAGGAATTAACAATCCAATTGAAAAATGGGCAGAAGACATAAATAGGCACTTCACCAAGGAGGTGGCCAGCTAATACATGAAGAGATCTCACAATCATTGACCATCAGAGAGATGCAAATCAAAACAGCAATGAGATACCGTCTCACCCCAGAACTGATGGCAAGGTTCAACAAGACAGAAAATAACAAATGCTGGTGATGATGTGGAGAGATTGGGACTCTCATACACTGCTGGTGGGACTGTGAAGTGATACAACCACTCTGGAAAGCAATATGGTGATTCCTTAGAAAGCAGGAATTGGAGATACCATTTGACCCAGCAATCCTGTTACTAGGGATATATCCCAGAGAGGTGAGAGCCAGGACAGGAACAGATATATGCACACTCACATTCATTGCAGCACTATTTACAATAGCAAAAAGATGAAAACAGCCTACATGCCCATCAGCAGAAAAGTGGATAACCAAACTATGGTACATAGATATAATGGAATGCTATGCAGCCCTAAAGAATAGTGTAGAGTGTGCAAAACACCACATAATTCAGATGAATTTGGAGGGCATTATGCTGAGTGAAATAAGTCAATCAAAGAATGACAATGATAGTATTAGTTTGTTGTTGTGGAGGGTCAAGGAAAGATTTATATACGGAGGGAAACTTTCTTTGTTAGTTGCCAGGGGTGGGAGGGGAGGTGAGGGAACACAGCCAAAAAAAAACATGCATTGACTCATGTCACTTTAGTTTTGTGTATTTCACTGTAGATAAATTATATTTCAATAAAATGTATTAAAAAATAAAATAAAATAAAAGAAGTGTTATTCATGCTTTGGGGTTCATTCCTTGGGTGCATAGATAGTTGTTTCTTGTTTGATAGATCTTTTAATCATTATATAATGTCCTTTCTGTCTGTTATGGTAGTTTTAGCCTGGAAATTTATTTTATCAGAAATTAATATTGACCCTCCTGCTCTTTTTGTTTGGCATTTGTATACATATTTTTTTTCAATCTCTGATTTTTAGTCTATGTTTGTTTTTGTCTCTAAGTCTTGTCTCTTTTCACAGCATATTGATGGGCTATGTTTTCTTATTCATTTTGCAACCCTATGTCTCTTAATTGGTGAATGTAAAATCCATTTACATGCAACATAATTATCGACAAGTTTGAATTAATTGTGTCATTTTGCTATGTGTTTTTGTGGTGTGGTTGATTTCATAGTTCCATATTATTTTCTGTGCTCGGCTCTTTTTTTTAATGAATTATATATTATTTGTTTTACTTCTTCTTTTTTTTTTTTTTGATGAGAAAGTTTATCAATTTTCCTTGAGGTTTCTCTGTGATTTATTATTTTCCTCCCAAGTTTAAAACAATAGAATCTATCTCAAAATCATGTTGACTTCCTTTCTATTTGGAAGTTATGTAACTACATTATTTATTCATTCTTTTACTTTTGTGGTTTTCTTCATTTACAATTTGATGTCTGTAGTTCCCTGTTTTCAGTCTTTTATTTTGGATACTTCTATATCGGTTTGTTTCTAAGTTACATTGTCATGGGTATTAACCACTGGTTGCTGTCTGCTGTTGCTGGGCCTCTTGTAAATTTGGTCTTGTTTTTACAAATTCCCTTAATTTCTGTGTATCTGGAAATGTCCTAATTTCATTATCATATTTCAGGGAAAATTTTGCTGATTATATAATTATTGGTTGGCTATTTTTCTCTTTTAGTGCTTTATATATGTCATCCCATTGTCCTTTCACCTGCATGGTTTCTACCAAGAAATCAGACCTTAGTCTTACTGGTTGCCTTTTGAAGGTAACTTTTCACTTTTCTGATAATGCTTTCAGGATTTCTTCTTTGCCTTTGGTTTTAGAAAGTTTGATTATGGTATGTCTTCGTGATTTTCTTTTGGGATCAATTCTGTTAGGAGTTCATTCACTTCTTGAATGCATTTCCTTTTATATTTCATCATACTAAAGAAGTTCTCTTCCAATAAATATTTGACAATTTTTTTCTGTGATTTTCTTTCTTTCTTCCTGTTCTGTAATTCTGATCGTATTACAGATTTATGTAAATCTTAGGCTACATAAATCTTAGGCTTTCTTCTTCTTCTTCTTTTTTTTTTTTCTGATCGTTCCTCTGATTGAGGGAGTTGTCTTCAATTTCACTAATTTTCTCTTCCACTGATTCAATCTACTCCTTTGCCTGCTCAATGTGTTATCTGTTTATGAAATCTTATTATTAATTTTTTGGATTTCTATTTGCTGTTTTTTGTATGGTTTCTAATTTTTCATTTATTCTGTCATATTTTTTTTTTTGGTATTGTTTCCTAAATTTTCTGGAGTTTTGTCTATGTTTTCTTTGATTTTCTTAGTGAGTGGGCACTTTTAACACTGTACCCATTTGTTCAAACATCTCAATGCGTAATTTGTCAATTCCTTGTCTTGTTTATCACTACTTCCTTCAGTGCAGCTTGGACTTCTTCCTTCAATACCATAGGTTCTTGATCATATATTGCCTCCTGAAATGGCTGAATGTCTAAAATTCTTTAGCTATAGTGACTCTGTATATTCCTTTCATCTTCGTTTTGTGCTTCCTGCATCTTTAAAATGTAATTTCAGGTAATTCTCCCCTGCTTCTCAGTCTTCTGGAAGGAAATTAGAATAACTTCAGGCATCCTGCCATAAAGATACTAGAAAATTACCATTTTATTTTGAACACTTGAATATAATGGCTAGTATGCACTTATGGAAGGTCAAGTTCTTTTCTGTTTTTGCAATCTCTTTAGCTGATTGCCTGTGATGCATCACATTTTGGTTTAACACTGCATTTGAACTTAAATTCTAAAGCACTTGGTTTGTGGAAGGCTGAAGTCTACACTGGTAGCCCTAACTCCATTTTGAGTCTTGATCTAAGTTCAGATGCCATTTGAATTCTTTCTGATCATTAAACCAGCAATTTGGCTGTGCTTAGACAAGACCAGGCCAGCCCAGGGAGGGGAATTTTACCTCAAGCTTAGACAAAGAACTAGGGAACTTGCCCCATATGTCTTAATGACTTACTAAAAACAGCCTCATATTTTCTAATTTAAGATAAAATTTGGGATCCTAGTATTGTCTTGTAGACACATTTTGGCAATGACTTAGGGTCACATGGTCATGAGTCAAACCATAAACACTAATACATAGAAAGCCCAAAACCAATCTGTAACCTTTTATTAATCTACAATTATGTAGTAAGTAGGAGTATCCTAAATTAACATAGGTCTCTCAACATGAAATGGTGACTATGCTAAAGTCTGAGGCTAAGACTTCATTTTGAATCAAAAGTAACCTCTGCATCAGGTATACAGCCTGACATTCTCATAACTCTCCACTGTACCCTGATTAAATACTTGGTAAATAATTTCAGAGAATGATGTAATTCTGCTTGCATACAGGTTTAGTTTGCTGTCTCGGAGGGCAGGTCCAAAAAAATTCTTGGAACAGTTGCTTACTCAGAACAAACTAGAATTATACATGTCCTCCTTGCAGTCATTCAATGAGGGGCTCATGATTGTTTTGACACCAGATGTACTCAATTGGATGATTACCTTATAACTTTAAAAAATAATTTTAGAAACATGTATAATCTCCTACCGTAAGGATAAAGATTTTTGCTTGGTAGGCCTAATTCCCTATTGTTAGAATAAAAACAAAAAAAAACTCACTGCCATTGAGTTGATTGGCACTCAGAGTGACCTCCTTTGGGTTTCTAAGGAGGTAAATCTTTATAGAAGTGGATTTCCCAGTCTTCATTCCATGGAGTAGCTGGTGGGTTTGAACCGCCAACTTTCTGGTTAGCGGTCAAATGCATTAGGCACTACACCACCAGAGCTCCCACAGTCTTGGTTTCAAGAAGTTTTGAAAATAGATACTCAACTAGAATAAAAATACGATCCAGGGATGTTCTGTTTTTAATACAAGTGTGTATCAGTTAATCACTGAAAACCAGCACAATTACAATTTGCTATAATGAACTTCATGAGCTGCATTGCACACTTTCATTAGCCACATGCATTACCCAAATAGTTTTAAAGTGAAATATATTAACTATTTCTAAAAATAATCCCCAATGTTTGAATAGTCAAATGCCTTCACTATATGTCTGCTTTCTTTTTTTGCTTTATTAAAATCAGTCATAAGAACACATGCCTGTATATTAAAAACAACATTCTAATGCATGTATATGTAGTTTCAGCATAGTTCATTTTACTATTAGAAAGTATGTCATTACTGCAATCAACAAATATTAAATGAGTGCTTAGTATATGTCAGCTACTATAATAGGTGCTGGAAATATTGCTAGATGACTCAATAGACAATTTGTTTAACTTTGTTGGGAGAAATTTTTTTTAATACCATGCTACAGAGTAGGTGAGCAATATGTAACAGCATCAATGGCTTGAGAGATCAGGAAGAAATAATCTAAGAATCCCCTTTATTATGTTTAAGAGAGAAAGATGCCTCTAAGAATCATATTGTCAGTTAAAGTTTAATTCTCAGAGAAAGATTTATTCTGATGTTATTCTAAACAGATGACTCATCTGTGGGACTTTTTAAAACCACAGAGCTTCCACCACCAAATTATATTGTGTGCTGGCGGGACTCAGGCATCTATATTTTTTCAATGGCTAGTGTTAAGCCAAGATTGAAAACAAGCCAATAAATAAGAAAATCTAGGCAAAGCACGTTCAGAAATTTGAGTTAGTCCATTACTTCATGTTCTTTTTATTTATTGCTAGGGTTGTATACTGGAATGGAATGCCAAGAAAAAACCAATATGGTATCTTTGAAGGAAGCAAGAATGTTGAAAGTGGAGAAGACATTTCAGGTATGGCTTTAAATAGAAATGTCCACTAGTAAATTTATAACAGAAAGAGCTCATCTGATATACGATGGCAAGAAGAAACATTTCAGATACACACCATCTCAGATAGCAGATAATTCATATAATTTTAAAACATTTTTAGAATTAAGGCAGCCAATCAAAATACAAAATAATACAGAAATAATAGAATCAAGAAAATAAAAACAGTAAAAAAATATTTTGTCACTACTTTGTGCTATATATGTTTTGTTGGTGTTTAGCATCCATGTTAGTATCTCTCAGGCTTGCTTCCCTGTGCTGCAGGGTCTTGAAAGTGAAAACCCACTTAACTATAGTTGTGTGAAATTTGGAAGGTGAAGGCAAATATATTTGACTGTTTTCTCCATGAAAGTGAAAATATAGGTATATTAGTATTTCAAATCTAGTCTGATGGGTGTCTGAGTTCAGTTTTTGTAGTAAAGAATAAAACTCAGTGCCATGGAGTCGGATCCACCTTGGGATTCCAAGGGGGTATCACTACAGAAGAAGTTGCCCAATATTCCTTCTGAGGAGTAGCTGGTGGGTTTGAACCCACAGCCTTCTGGTTAGCAGTCATGCCTTAGGCACTCAGTGTGTTTAGCTAATCTGATAAAGATTATTTTTAATACAGCATGCAGCTAGCAGCATGTTTAATGGCAAAATAATGAACACTTCCCCCCTGAAGTAAGGACAAAAATAAATTCAAATTTAACTTAAAATTGTTCTAGGTAGCTTAACTAGAATTTATATGTAAACTCAACAGATAGCTGTATGCAAGATGAAAACACATTAAGTCAATTATATTTCTATATAAACAATATGAAATTGAAATTGAAAAATAATATAGTTACAATAGTATCAAAAACATCAGCTATCTAGGAATAAATCTAAACAAATGATGTACAAGGCCTATGTGCTGAAAACTACTAAACATCACTTAGAGAATCAAACCCTAAATGAATACGGAGATGTGCCATGTTTATGGATTAGAAGACTCACTGTGGTTAAGTCAATTCTCCCCAAACTGATCTCTAGATTCAAACATCTCCACCTGCGTAAGCAGAATAATGGCCCCAGAAAGATGCCCAAGGCCTAATCCTTGAGCCTGTAAGTATGTTATGTTATAATCTAAGAGGCAATTACAGGTAGACTTAAGGTTGCTAATCAGACAACATTAAGACAAGAAGATCACCCTGAATTATCCAGGCAGGCCCAGTGAAATCACAAGGGTTCTTAAAAGATGGAAATGGGAGATAAAAAAGTCAATGTCGGAGTGATGTGATGTGAGAAAGACTCAAGAAGCCATTGCTGACTTGAAGATGGAAGTGGGCCAATAGCCAAGGAAAAGGAACTAAAATAAATTTTCCCCTAGTACTTCCAGAAAGGAATGAAGGCCTTGTGACATCTTGCTTTTAGCCCAGTGACACTTGTTTTTAATTTCTGACCTCCAAAAATGGAAGATAATAAATTTGTGTTGTTTTCAGCCACAGTGTTTATTGTGGTGATTTTTTACAGCAGCAATCAGAAACTAATATACCAATCATGTTTTCTAACTGAAAAGTTGATTCTAAAGTTGATATGGATATGCAAATATCTATAAAGAAAAGAAAAAATTGAAAAGCATTGTTAGATGCCTTTAAGTCAGCTCTGAGTCATAGTGACCCTATGTACAACAGAAGGAAACACTATCCGGTCGTGTGGCATCCTCACAATCCTTGCTATACTTGAGCACTTTGTTGCAGCCACTGTGTCAATCCATCCTGTTGAGAGTCTTCCCCTTTGCAGCTGACCCTCCATTTTACCAAGCATTATATACTTCTCCAGAGGATGGTCCCTTCTGACAACATAACCAAAGTAGTTGAGACAAAGTCTAGCCAGTCTTGCTTCCAAAGAGCATTCTGGCTGCACTTCTTCCAGGACAGATTAGTTATTCTTCTGGCACTCCATATTATTTTCAGCACTCTTCTTAATTTTTTTTTTTTTTTTTTATGCTGAGGTGTAATCCATATTGAAGACTATAGTCTTTGATCTTCATCAGTAAGTACTTCAAGTCTTCCTCACCTTCAACAAGGAAAGTTGTGTCATCTGCATATCTCAGGGTGTTAATGAGTCTTCTCCCAATCTTGATGCCATGTTCTTCTTCACGTAGTCCAGCTTCTTGGATTATTTGCTCAGCATACAGATTGAATAAGTATGGCGAAAGGATACAACTCTGATACACTCCCTTCCAGATTTTAAACCATGCAATACTCCCTTTTACTGTTTGAACAACAGCCTCTTTGTCTATGTACAGATTCTTCACAAGCACCATTAAGTGTTTTGGAATTCACATTCTTCATAATGTTATCCATAATTTGTTATGGTCCACACCATAGGATGCCTTTGCATAGTCAATAAAACACAAGTAAGCATCTTTCTGATATTCTTTGCTTTCAGCCAAGATCCATCTGACATCAGCAATGATATCTCTCATTTCATATCCTCTCTGGAATCCAGCTTGCACTTCTGGAAGTTCCCTGTCAATATATTGCTACAACCATTTTTGAGCTATCTTCAGGAAAGCTTTACTTACGTGTGATACTAATGATATTGTTCAGTAATTTGCACATTCTGCTGAATTACCTTTCTTTAAAATGGTCACAGATATGGCTCTCTTCCAATCAGTTGGCCTGGTAGCTTTCTTCCAAATTACTTAACATAGATGAGTAAGTGCCTCCAGGGCTGCATCTGTTTATTGAAACATCTCAAAGGTATTCTGTCAATTCCTGGAGCTTTGTTTTTTCCCAATTCCTTTAGTGCAGCTTCAACTTCTTCTTTGAATACCATTGGTTCTTGATCATATTCCACCTTCTGAGATAGATGACCACCCACCAATTCTTTTTTAACAGTAACTCTGTGTATTCCTTCCATCTTATTTTGAGGAGTGACCCTGCAGGTGTTTGTAATACTGATAATGTAACCTCCAAACTCATAGCAACATAAAAGCCACTGCAGTACAACAAACTGACAGGCACATGGGGTTTAAGACATTACATTACCTGATTCCCAGATTTGCTATAATACCACAGTAAAAAATACAGTGTAGTATTGGCCTAACTGTAGAGAAATAGGTAACTAGAAAAAAATGCAGAGAACAGAAGAGACTCACGTGTATAGAGTCAAAATCTGTTGTTTTTTGACAAAGATGCCAAGATTATTTAATAAGGGAAAGATAATATTTTTAAGTAGATAGATAGATAGAAAGATAGATGGAAGAGGTGGATATCTATATGGGTAAAAGTGAAGCTCAGCTTCTACCTCACTCTATACACAAACATAATTTGTAATGAATCATAGACCTAAACAAATCTCTGGTAACACCAACAAACCCAGACAGTTTTATATGTAATTCTACCACATTTTCAGAAAGCACAGAAATCTACTCATTCAAAACCTTCCAATGGTTAGAACAGAGAAAATAAACCTTAATTGAAACCAATAAGATGTTGATACCAAAACCTAATCAGACCTGTATGAAAAAGGAAAATTAGAGACATTTTTCTTAATAGATGGATTATGATGATGATGAAAATAGATACAAATTAGATAGATGGATAGATGAATGGATGGATGGGTGATAGATAGATGGATACATAGGTTCTTAAACAAAATACTAGTAAACTAAATAAAATAATTCCTAAAAATGATAATATACTATGACTAGGTTGGGTTGAATTTAGTAATGCTAAGATGATTTTTTAAAAACCTCTTAACAAACTAAAAATAGAAGGTAATATCATTAACTTATTAAAATATATATTTAAAATATCTACTATACTCATTATCCTAACATTGGAAAATAATAGAAGCAGATGTCCAACATGACCACTTATATTCAACAGTATGCTAGATATCCTACTCAAGTTCAGTTAACAAGAAAATAAAGTTGAAGCCATAGAAACTGGAAAAGATAAAATGAAAGCATCATTATTCAGAACTTATATAACTGTTTACACAAAAACCCAAAAGAATCTACAGAAATGGTATTGGAAATGACAAAAAAAAAAAAAAGTTTAGCAAGATGGTTAAAAGCAATTGCTTTTTTGCATATCAGCAATAATTAGACAAAGCAATTATAAAAAGCACTTATTTTAAAAAAGGTAACAGCAACAAAAACTTTAACCTAGAAACAAATCTTACAAAATGTATGCAAGACTCGTGTATAAAATTTTAATAAAAGAAATTCAGCAAGTATCAATAAATGAAGCTATAGCTCATGAAAGGGAGCTCTGGTAGCATAGTGGCTAAGACACTTGCCTGCTAACCAGAGAGCTGGCGGTTCAAACCCAC